>NW_023596026.1:0-561 GCF_011947565.3 Pollicipes pollicipes
CACCTCGTGTTCCTGGCCGTCGCCCCCCTGTAGCAGCGGCTCACCTGCTGCGCTACGGCGCGGTCCCAGGGCGCGATGTAGGCCACGGCATACCAGGGCCCGTCCAGCGACGGCTCACCTGCTGTGCCACGGCGCGGTCCCAGGGCGCGATGTAGGCCACGGCGCACCAGGGCTCGCTGCAGACGGCTCACCCGCTGTGCCACGGCGCGGTCCCAGGGCGCGATGTAGGCCACGGCGCACCAGGGCTCGCTGCAGTGACGGCTCACCCGCTGTGCCACGGCGCGGTCCCAGGGCGCGATGTAGGCCACGGCATACCAGGGCCCGTCCAGCGGCGGCTCACCTGCTGTGCCACGGCGCGGTCCCAGGGCGCGATGTAGGCCACGGCATACCAGGGCCCGTCCAGCGGCGCCGCCACCGTCAGCCGGGTCGGCTCGTGTGGCAGCGTGCCGGTCACCAGTGCCAGGCGAAGCGCCCCGCGCGCCGCTTGTACAGCTCAGCCGGCTGCGACGCGTTCTCCGGATTGAACCACGGGGTAGCTGCCATGCTGCAGGTACCTGCCGT
>NW_023596027.1:0-2488 GCF_011947565.3 Pollicipes pollicipes
GACGAACTGTAATTCAGATCGTCCCGTTCCGTCTAGTAATTAAGTCCGTCCGATAGCTCAGCTGGTTAGAGTGCCTCTCCTCCAACTCGCAGACCTCTGGTGGGCTGGGTTCGAAACGCTTTTAGGCATTCGCCATTCGTCCCCGGCTGGGATAGCTTGCGTCGGTGGCAGCGGCCCGCTGATGGTCAGCTAACGGTGGGGGCAGGAGGGAAACTGCCGAACATTGCAACAAGTTAAAGCTCTGCCTCTGACCCGGAATATCATGATCGGGTCAGGGCTCACCAAATAAGCACTGCGTAGCGTGGGCGTGCAATCCAGAAATAAACCCGACCAAAAGGTTTTGATTAAGTAATCTAAAAAGTCTCATGGCAGTCTACTCACACTGCATTGCACTTTGCACACCCCACGGCTAGCAAAAAAAGCAGTGCTTACATCACAAACGGGGAGATCGGATATATGTCTTGCGATCCCCAATCGCATGAACGCAGAGGTGCTGGAGTGGATGTGGACGTTGACTCTCTTTTGAAGAAAACGAATGCACGGTCCACTTAGTGACGTTCCCGACTGTACCGCAAGCTCTCCATTTAACAAAAACATCAAATTCGCAAGAAGTCGTAGAATAGTGAAATAATCAGACTGTGTCTGCTTAAATCTACTGTTAATCTACCAAAATCTACTACGAAGTGCGGCCCAGATAAAGGTTAAAAACTTGACTCCCGCTTTACTCAACAGTGATAAGTATGATTCTCGTACAATCAAGACTGCGGTGGCATTCAAGTGACCAAAAGACGATAAAAAGCGAGACGTGATAGAAAATGGCCAAATATGATGGGGAACAATGTTAGTCACAAGCGATCTAACGTTCGTCAAACCATGCCTCTCAAGAAAATGCCTGTCTGCGGACAAGAACAAGGATCTTGGCAACGCTACCGCAGAACGCTACATTGCTACCGCTCTGATACCCTTCTGGGTGGCCTTGGGGCGGGCGACTACACAGAATCGATTAGAGCATGGCTCTAGCAGGACGGGGCTGCACCGCACAACGGCACGGACTTCACTGGATTGGTCAAGGATTATTTCGCCAGAACACTCATCAACTCAAGACCGTCGTGCGTGGTTCTCACTCGCCTGCCCCGTTCCTCTTGGACTTTATGCGGTAGGGTAATCTCGACAGCCAGGTTTTGAAACAAGCCAGCGAACCCTCAGAAGTCCAAGGCCACCTTCAGATTAAGATGGAACGTTGAGCAGTGGATAATTGAGCGGACAAACGATTTCCTGCGGCGGGCTCAGCTGCTGCGCATTCAGGATCGCCAGTGGGATCACTGAGACTGACGCTGCCGCTGAGATCGTATTTTGCATTTAAATTGCCCGCGACTACCTCCACAGTCACGATTCAGCGACACGCGCTGCCATTTCAGCCAAGCGCAAAAGGTGAATTTGGCAGATGGCCGCTCCCGCTGGGCGCGGCGCCCGATCCCATTTCATCGGTGGCTTGGAGTCGCTAGACTGGCGCGGCGTGAATGGTCTCGTTACGGTCGTGACCGCATTGGCATTCAGGGCCCTAAATGGCCCGCCCTCGACGGCTGTCCGTCAACTAGGTCGGCGGTGGCGGCGCCTCAGGGCTGTCCGCTGCCCGGTCTAACACAACCGGTGGAAAATGTGGGAGAAGGGTTAGTGTTGTCGCACAGGGGCGTTGGCCGCACTGCAGTGCCTCGTGCTGGAACCGCCTACTGCCGATAGCTGTGGCCTCAGGAGCAGAGCTATGGTCATGTCTAGCATTGCACAATGTGATAAAGAGGAGTTTGTTTTTGTAGCGCCCCTTGTCTTATTCCCTTATTGGTCGGTTTCATATTGATATGGTCCGTTTTGTGCCATATAAGATTAAGCACCCTTGACTCGAATCACGCATTAAGCTACAGACATAGAACGATTTGTGATCAATACACGATGATGAGGACAATGAGGCAGCCATTGTCAAAAATTCTGCTGTGGGACGCTGCATCACACGGCAAGCTTCGAAAACTCCATGCTAGATGGCAGCAGACAGGTCGGTTGAAAAAATTTGGTCTGGGGGGGGGGGGGGGGCCTGCGAAACTCCGTGATGCAGCAGGGTGCAGTCAAGGCCATATGTACAGACAATGTGGCCCGTATCGCGGTAGTAATCTTAATGGCTAAACTGAGAGTAGTGTGTGATCCTGCAGTTTGTATGGAAATATTACTCTTGTTTGGCTAGAAAATCAACACCTGGCGCGATGTGTTTTTTAGATTGACGTGGGTAAGAGATGAACATATCTTGATGATGACAAAGATTTGCACCCCGATCAGCCGGTTAATTTTTGAGTTTGTCCAAAGAGCGCTTGCGAGTACACTTATGATAATCATTTTACAAGACTTAACACGCCCCCGGGTGAGACTGAACACCTTTCGCTCGGGCTCGGGTGGAGTGGGGGGTGGGGGGTGGGGGGGCAATTGACCCCCTGAGATCTCA
>NW_023596028.1:0-545 GCF_011947565.3 Pollicipes pollicipes
GCGGCCGGCTCCGTTCGGCCCGAAGCGTGGCGCGCTGGCGCTCCTGGCCGGACCAGGTGCTGGTCCCGGCAGAGTCCGACGAGGCGCGCCTCGGCCGTCTGCGTCTGCCGGCCTGCTCAGCGCCGTCGACGGCGGGCGGTCGGCTGGCGTGTCTCCGGCCGGGCCGGCTCGATCTGGACACCGCCGCCGAGCGATCCGGGCCGGGCACTCTGGCGGCGCCGGCGCGCCTGATCAATCGCGGCCGTCACTGGCGCCGGCCGCCACGGCGAGTTATTACGGGGTCATCCCGACACGGATACCAGGGGCACTCGAACAAACTCGAGGACGGATCCCAGATGAGGTATGGGGAGTGGTTTGCACTGCAGACTCCCACGGGGGACGGGGCCGGTTCGAATCCATGTCGCGCCATTCCGGTGATCCACAAGAGGGGCGTACTAGCGTGCATCGCCCCCCCCCCCCCCCCCCAGGAACAGATATCAAGGCGTCCGAAGAAAGATACCAGGCGTACCCCCAGACGCGTTATATATATATATATATATATATAT
>NW_023596029.1:0-700 GCF_011947565.3 Pollicipes pollicipes
AGTCCTGCGCATCATCTACTATGTCATGGTAAGATTTCTGACATTCGTTATCAATATGAGGTACATAGAGCATACACCTTATTCACTCACTGAACACAATTGTGATGTTTGTAAGTGTGCACATTCACTGCACTCATTTCAGATCATCACTCAGTCTGACGTCCAATTTCTCTGAATATTTTGGTAATTGGTAGGGTAGGGGAAACATTGAACAAAAGGCTATCGGAGAGATTTGCGTCCTGCACAGGAGTTTGTTCGCGTTTTTTGTTTCTAGCTATTTGGGCTCATTGTTCCTTAAACCGCCATCACAATAATCGCCAACAAAACGTTGGGCTTATAACTTTATGAAATTATCTATCCGGAACGATGATGACTGTATACTTAACTGAGGTTGGGGGAGGCAAAACTCAGCGAGATCGCATTTCAACTTTCCGTCAGAAGCCCCCTAAGGTAGAAATAAAACTGCGGGCCCAAGAGGGTCGCGTTAGGGGGGACCCCATTCTCAATAGAGAGAGAGAGAGAGAGAGAGCCCGCACCCCATTCTCAGAGAGAAAGAGTAGAGAGAGCGACGATGAGAGAGAAGAAGAGAGAGAGAGAGAGAGGAAGAAGAAGAGAGAGAGGAGAGAGAGAGAGAGAGAGAGAGAGAGAGAGAGAGAGAGAGAGAGAGAGAGAGAGAGAGAGAGAGAGAGAGAGAGAGAGA
>NW_023596030.1:0-3481 GCF_011947565.3 Pollicipes pollicipes
GGCGGTACTCTTCCCAATCCATCCACCAAAGATTCGCCCCAAACGACAGATGCGAAAGCGTAAATGCGTCTATTGCCATGTCTGATACCTTCAGGCCCATCATATACCTTGCCATGAGTTAACCTTTTCATTTAAGTCCCAAATGCGCAGTGCTCTATGATCAAATACTAGACTTAGCTTAATGTAATCCAGAAAGTCCGCAAGCTGTTTTTCGGTTTTATAAGCTTTCAAAGTTTCTTCATTCAGCGAGCAATACTTGCGGCCCGTGGGTAAGATGCGCCCAGAAGTTTTTCACCACCCACCGGGTAGTAAACCCGTCGGAGTCCTACAATCACACTGATCGAACTTCAATATGTCAGCAGATACTGGCTTTAAGCGTGATGTTAATTGCGAAATGGCTGTATCGGCGAAACTCACCGTTTCAAAGTGATCATGGTCATGAGTAACCATATGTCCTAGCTCATGCCCTGGTGTCATGGTCACGAGTAGCCATGAGCAAACTTGAACAGAACGAGTTCTGCAAATATGACCGGTGCTTGCCTAATGACATCGTTTAGCGAGTACCCCTGGTGTAAGGAATGTCTATTAGTGGCACCATAAGAACTCCCCCAATCCATAGCATTGGGCTAGCAGCAATTCTTCATGTTCAAGGAACAAAGACGTATTAAATTAGGCGGGGATTTAAGAAGTTCTTGATGCAAACGTTTCGAGCTGGCTTTTCATAAGTTTGATCATGCCATTGGTGTTTAACCTGTTTTTCCTAGATTAATGATGACATCAGATCGTGTTTTGACGTATGATATGTGTTTAAGGGGCACGACGAAACGACCCTTTGGTTGCATCCACTGTCATACCTTCCTGTCGCAACATACTCCGCTTTACCATCTCTGCTAGCGAACACGGAATCGCTACAGAACGATTCCTGTCGAAGGAGACTAATCGCACGTCAGACGATGCTCGGGTCGGAACCACCCAGCGCACCACGGTCATGTCGCGTTCGTCAGGTCAGCTCAGGCCATGCAGCCGCGTGCTCCTCTGATGCTCCGCCGCCCCCGCGGATCTGCCACCGCAGGGCCGCCGGACCCCCTGTACAACTGCAGCATTCAACACCAGACCACAGCGGCCTGCTGGCGCGCTGCCTGCCCGGGTTCGACGCGGCGGGGTCTGCATTTTTCTTTCTGCTCAACGTGTACTCGGACTCGGAAGCAGGTGAGCCGCGTCCGGCGTCCGGGGGGGGGGGGGGGGGAGTCGTCAATCGGACGCAAGGGCGTCAAGTGCATGGCCTGTGCAGCCTGTGCACCACCTGCGCTAGCGCCGCCAGCTCCTGCGCCCTAGCCAAACTTTGATGAGTGGGCACTCAAGCTTCGCTGAGTGTGCCAATGCGTCATTTGTTATTGGTATCAGCACAGATCGGGGCCGCCGATTGGGAGTGAAGCTCAGTTCAGCGGAGCTCCCGCGGCGCATGTTAACCGGAGCCGAAATAACTTTCGCTTAGTGCCTTAAGCTCTTCGGGGTTCAACGCGGTCACGAAGTTGGTGTCGCCATCCGTTGGTGTCGACAGTTGTTTCGCCCCTCAGTGCGACAGCAGTTGGTTCACCTTACCCTGAGCGTTGCCAATAGGTTCACCCTGCTCCTTATCGATGTCGTGAGCAAGCAGAGGTCTGGACGCTGTATTCGCTCTTCACGTGTGTGCGATCGGAGGCCTATCCCTCCCAGCACCAGCACCTGCCGCACACACTCCCTTGGTGTCAGCACTCGATTCACCCCTTTCCCGACGTGTCGCTAAATAGGTCAGCAGCCAGCGCCAGACCCGCGTCAACAGCCGAGTCACGCCTCCCTCGCGTTCGTCATGTGGTAATCCATCGTGCGGGGTGACAATCGATTGTCCACCTCTCCTCGCCCCAGCGGCAGTTGGTTCCCTTGTGTGCGCCCGTCAGCCGTGAGTGTCCGCTGCCTCGTGTGTCGGCGACGGGCTCACCCCGCCTCGCCACGTCGGCAAGCTGGTCTTTCTCCTCCCGACCTCGGACTCGCCGCCGCTGGTGGTGGACGGCCTTGCTCCCGACGGGTTCCCGCCTGCAGGCCATCGCCCAGAACGCCAAGTCCCGCCGCGCTCCGTGTGCTGGACGGCTCCACCCTGATCGCACCAACCGCACAGGAGACCACGCAAGTGGAGTGCGTACCCCTGCCGGGCCGTGCGGCCTGCTCACGACTGGGGCACCTTCGGCGGCGGCCAAACAGCCGCCAACGACGATCGATTCCGTATGCACCGTGCGTGCTCACAGCAATCCTTCGGCCTTCCTTTGTCAGAATGTAGCGCAGTGGCCGTGTATATCTAGCTGAGGTATTTATTTCCGATCAAATCGTCATTCCACGGTTCGAATACCTTATTATGGCCGAGTCTTCGGCGTTTGCCCGCAATAATCCACCAAAAACGTCTGGTCCAACCCCCAAAGCCCCCGGATAGCCACCGTAGCCCGAGGCGCCGGGCAGTGCCCGTGCGGCGAGCGGGCCGGTCAGCGAGGGGCAATCTCCCTGCCCTGGTCCGTGGGCCGCCGCCGCCGCCACCAGACTTCACCATCGCTCGAGATGCAGCCGGAGCCGACGCCCGTGTCGCCGCTGCTGGCCGTGCTGGTCGGCTTGCTGGGCTCGCTGGCGCTTCTTGCGCTGGTTCGCGACGCTCGCGCTGCCTGGCCTGCCGGCGGCGTCAACGACAGCGGCCACCGGCTGCCAAACAGCTTGGCCCCGAGCTGGCATCGACAAAATCCGATGGAGATGAGGACAGGGCCCCACGTTAGTGCTGCGAGGCGGAAAACGGTGAGTGATCCTGTTCTTGTCTATATTCTCGCCTGAAAAGTTCTCTGTTGCCGGGCACAAAAATGCGGGAAATATTAACTTCACCGAGGCAGGAAACGGAAACATTGCATCTAGAATGACTGGTGGCGAAATCCTTGCAAATGCTGGGATCATGTTCAGACGAGCACTGATGTAGGGCACGCCAACCTACAGCGAACCAGCTGGCTAGTCTATCTCCATTAATGTGTTTGTTTTAAGCCAGCTGGCAATTAAGACTGACTGAAACCGGACCGTGATGGGCTTGTGGATCAGAGGTCCGCCATTCAAAAGACGGTATCCTGCAACGCAGGGGTGCCGGGGGCGGGTATGTGGCAGCGGAGGGTAGGCAGTATCTTTTACATGCAGAGATTGTAGGGCCCACAGTTGTCATTCCCTGAAGTTCCCACGCTTGGGAGACACGATCCATTGCTTTCATCTGGTTTCCATTTCAGCATTTACAGTTTGAAGCCGTTTCTTTTGCGGGGCATTGCGTGATTATTTACGGTTGGGTTAATAAGCTAATTAGTTTTTCGTTATTGCCTTGGTAGCTTACTTTATTAACATATTTCATATATTAGATAGCTAATTGAAAAACATATTCTTAGGCTGACGAGACTGGTCCAAATTTGTTCGTCTCTACACATTGAAT
>NW_023596031.1:0-24628 GCF_011947565.3 Pollicipes pollicipes
CAGCTTCGTCACACCAACTTCATCAGCATTGCGCACCGGTGCCTCGGCGTTGGGATCTCCACACCACGCCGCTGGCCGTACCCTAACGTCCTCCACCTCCCTTCCCGCTCGCTACCCCCGGCGTCGCTGCCCGCTGCCGCTGCCACCGCCGACCGCCCGCTCACCGAGGCTGCACGCACAGAGCTGACCAGCGAGCTGGCCAGCCGCAGCACCACGTCCAGCTCAGCGGTGCTGCGCGCCCCGTCGCGGCCCGAGGCCGGCAGCGGGCCGCCCGTGCGCACGATCTGGCACGGGTTGGTCAGCCGGTCCAGGAAGTCCAGGTCGCGCAACAGCACCGTCTCCGTGTCGGAGCTGGCGCCGGTGCGCCCGGCTGCCAGCAGCCCTGGTGGGCCGTCAAGCAAGGTCACGGACTTACACGGGTCACACGAGATCGTGCAGGGCATCACGGGATCACAGGATCGCTCGAGGCGTCACGGAGCCATACGCGGTCACGCGCGTCCTAACGGGGCTGTGTGAAGTTACGGCGGCGTAACACGGGGTCTCCTGGGCGTAACGGGCTGTACAAGCTCGCGGGAATTACCGGGATATACAGGATCACATGGAATTTCACACAGGGTCAGGCCGGGTTGCGGTCACGCAGGTAATAAAGCCATGTCGAGATACTTAAAATCCTTTTGTGTTCTTCCTCTTGTACAATGATTTTGGAAGCGTTTTTCAGCCTCTAGATTTTATAACAGCCTCTTACATGGGGCCAATATCCTGTCCGTATATCTCCTGTGATCTCCAATGTTTGTTTTTTCATTTTGTTATGCGGGGCGATAGGTGGTAACTCGCGCTTGGTTGAGGTGGTCAAATAGCCCGCTCTGATAATTTTCCCAAATAACTTCCAAACGGTGGAGGGTATTGGCGCAATATTTCCTGCAGTTGTAGGCAATGTAATAGCTAATCTTTTGGTATGAAACATAAGATGCACCTTGTAAGATCACTGACCTTTGGCAGGTCAAGTAATGTCATGGTTATCGGATCAAAAGCTGTAGGCCTCTGCAAGATCAAAAGCTGGAAGCATGGAGAATATCAAAGTTTTGAAGACAGCTTTCCGCCTTACAACACCCTAGACGTCATGCGAATTCGGCAAAAGCTGGCGAAGTCCATCGTCCTGCCCCCCTTGGGGTGGAACCTATTACTCCAGACCATCGAGGTCGTTAAATGAAATACAGAAGGCTCAGTGATCTACATAAACGTCATCAACTCGAAACTGGCCCTGGGCACCTCACATAAGGAGGACGTCTTATTTCTGGTGGTGGTTATTTCAAATAGTGTGCTGAGGCCCAAACATTTTGCCGTCCGCTGTTCACCAACGGTACAACATGCCCAACCCCGCTTCCATGGACGGAGCCTTATTTTGGGGGTGGATGACATGCGGTTACATCACTCAATACTTCAGAAATGTACTTCCGGGTCTACGACGTTCCATGAAAAGGGTGGACCCACAGAACCCATATGTCCCCAAGTTCGTTAATGAAAATTTCCTATTGCCAGTATCATTAAATAGATACCAAAATATTGCATGTTGCTAGGGTTGCCACTTTGTTCACTTCCTGAACCGTGCAAACTTTGTGACGTACCACAGGACCAAGGCGCCCAGGCCCTCTTAGGCGTCGGGCCCTCCACTCCCCTAGCTACGACCTTGGTTAGAATATACCTGTCTGGCTACAACATGGCTAGAAAGGTAAACACCTAAAACAGCAGCAAACTTGAAAATACCGGGAAAATCATGTCACCAGACCTTGAAACAGACCATCGAAAACCGCACCAGGCAGGGCAATCGGCTAAAAGTACGCAGTTTCATCCCCAAGGTTAGTAACACCTGCTGTGCAAGTCCAGTGACGCTTTGAGGCATTTGTTAAGAACGGGTCAAGCCTTTTATGGGAGCCATTGCTGAACAAGTGCGATAGAACATACTGAACAAGCTGACTCAATGACCAATGCACTCAAGTTATGTAATGCGAAACGAATGTGTTTGCTGACCATAACGACCCCCACTGGAAATCAGACTGACCCATGCCAGGATATCACTAATGCAGCTCAGTAGGATGTTTGGACGGCACAAGGGGCGGGAAAGGGCTGACACCCTCCTCCAGCTGAATAGGGAGCCACTCCACCTTGACCACGCAGCGGTAAAAATAGTGCGGTGGGCATCAACTCTTAACGACCACACCCAAAGGTTTACAGCAGCACATGATGCTAGAAAGGAATGCCCCAAAATTATGCACCAAAAACAAAAGAGCGATTATTCGCTTTGCTGGAGGGGTCCTGCCGCAAACGACCCGCATATGATGTTTGTCTGCTATCACTCAATATTTGACTGAAATGAACGATATTTTGTCAAATGCAATCCCACGAGAAAAGCTGCTTTGAGAAAGCCTGGTCTCCATTCCCACGCCACAACAAATTTGATGACGCTCGCGTTTTAAATGCCAGCATCATTGTCAACAACTCCTGAACGTGAGAGTCGGTGACGCTGTTGTGTAAAATCTTACATCGTACAAAACGGAGAAAACCGAGAAGACCCAGCCGCGTGGCAAAAGGTAAACTTTTGGAGTTATGCCCCCCCCTGCCTTTGAGGTAAAGGGAGGAAGGGTCATGGCTTACGGGGCGCGCAAAGGCCTCGGTACTTATTGATAGTTTTAGATACCCGGAAGGTTTTGAAAACAAATATTGGCTCCCGAGGCGCGTAAACAGGACTAGAAGTCTGAAATTGCTCCCAAAATCCACACAAATTCCTTAAACGAAGGGGAGGGGCCCCTTGACTGGAAAAGACCCCTTGACATAATTTAGCAATCTCCTAGGCGAAATCTCTTCTGCTCGCGGCGTTACAAAGACCTTGTCATCACGCTAGCTTTATATTGAGTTTTTTCTGTTGACATAGGGTCAAATTTGTAGAACAAAAAGTGTCAGAAAGGGTAAAATGTTTCCAACTGTTAAAACAACGTCAGCAGACATTTTAAGAGTGTAAGAAGCAGCACTGTCCAAAAGTTGTGCATTACACCTAATTCCGTCCCAAACGCCATTTTCTCTTAAACCAGCTCGAACGCTAAGTTGGCAATGCAGTCCTAGGCAGAGCAACCTAACTAACCAAGCACAAACAATCCTGAAAGCCTCGCCGTGCCTAGCTAAGGGCGTCGGACGTGGGTCTGGCTTGCGAGCCGCCGCACAAGCAGCGGCAGCGTCCGTACCTATGAGCAGGGTGAAGAGCGGCGGGCCGGCCGGCCGCTGCTCGGCTGCGCTCCATCTGCTCATCTCAGAGCTGTGTCGGCGACGCTGACCACTGGTGCAGTGTCGGCAGTGCGGCGGCGTCTTATACGTGTCCAGCGCCGCCTCCATCGGCACCGCAGACGGCCTGCGCGCGACACGCCGCCGCCCCCTCCTCACCTGGGGCAGTCGGCTCCCGTGTTCTCTCCTGGAACCGTGAGCTTCCGCCTCCCCGCCGGGCATACTCTGTGTTCTCTTGCCTCATTCTCTGTTCAGCTGGCTTGCATGTCCTCAATGAGATTCCCAGGAGAATTGTGGCGCCAGAAGAGACAAAAAGGTACCATGCATCTAACGAGGAACGGCAGGGCACTACAAAACACGCGCGCGTGATTATACCAGACGCGTGAAGGCAGTGGCGGAAAGTAGGGATTGCATAGCACGCATGAGGGCATACTTGCGTTAAATCGCAAATATCCCTGTTGTTTTAGAGCAGCATACAGCTCAAAGGCACCAGTCAAAATTGCATTGCATAAAGTATTATCTAATATCATTGCCACCATACCCATTTCCTTCTGCATGCGTGCACATAATTGTGATGGCAGCGATTACAGGCACACATAAAAGTGTAACGCCTCCCGAATCCCCGTGCTCTTAAAGCAGTTGGTTGCGTTTTTTATGGTGACAGCGTGCGAATGTGCAGAGCGTTGTACTGCCTTATACGGTATCTTCCCTTTGGACAAGAATTTCCTAGTTGTGCGTCAATAATTTGGCAGAATCATTTTGGCTTCAACATCAGTCCAGTGACGAGGGAGAGACAAATATCACGTGGTGGTGATTCATTATGACAGCGTATTAGTACATGGCGGAGGACGGAGCACAAAATACTTGGTGCTGACATTCCAACTACACAACTGACAACTTCATTTTTAATCAAAATCCCAAGCTCCTTTTTCGTGAAACGGAATGAGTAAGCAGAACTGGCATTCATGCCTACCCATAAAAGTTGTTAAGTGCATTTGCGAGGAACATCATGCGTACAGATAGCACAGCAGTAATAGCCTTATTCCTCGTAAAAAAACAACAGATGAACGGAGAGAAAGACGCGTTGTTATTTCGGCAATATGTCTTTATCGAAACGAAAATAAGTAGTAAATTCAGAATTGCCCGCCGATCCTACTCGATTTCCGTTTTTTTTTAAACATCGAGCCATAGTAATCACAGGTTACCAGCATTCAAGGGATTAAACAAGGAGCAGTTGCTAGCCACTACTACGGTACAGTGCACGTCTAACTAGCAATATTAATACGCGAACAATACGTGTGCATGCAAACGAATTCGGGTAAACAGGTACCACGTATCACGCTTCATTCAAACATGCAAGCGATTTCAAGTAAACAGGTATCACGCATCATGCATCAGTTATACGTGCAAGCGATTTCAATTGAACAGGTGTTGCGCATCACATATCAGGCATCACACATGTAAACGATTTTGCGCATCCATTATGCATGCCAATGACTTAAGTTAAACAGGTGTCGCGCATCACGTGGCATGCATCACACATGTAAACGATCTTAATCTAGCACGCATCACACATCAAGGCACTTATCGCATTCGCATAATCGGCCATGATGAGCCCTCTACGTTAAGGTGTGGTCGCCGAGTTCTTATAAGAAGATAGTAACTTATTTTTCCGTCTGGATGGTCTTGTGCTCTGTAAATTACTGTTAGCTCTAAAAGGGACACAGGGTCCATATCTCCCTGAATTTCAGGCTGAGCATATTTACCAGAAACTGGCGACTGAGAGAGATATTCCCTGTTTTGTTTTTAGCGTCTCACAGGCGTTTGTTATATTTCAAACGAATAGGGCACATGTACTCCCTGTCCCTCCCATGGTTTTCACACAGTTTACACTTCATTTCGTAAACCAGGTTTTTTTGCGTGCTAGCCCTTGAAACCCAGACTTGCATAGAGAACACCCATTGCCGCCCGAGCACTTGGGCTTCGAAATGGAAGATTTCACTACATACTTATCAAGCTTATTTTCGTTCTTCCAAACCATACGTATGCTCAGTTTGGATTTTTGAACGATATGTTTGATTTTCCGAAGCAAGTGCTCATCTATGTAAGGCAGCGCTAATATTAGGCCGTCGGACAGCACGTGTTCCTGCCTCCTGCCACCCATCCCTCCCAAGCGCTCTAAATCTTTTACCACTTTCAACATTCTACCTAAATGGGCCGCTAGCCCATCAAAACCAGCTTCCTCAGCTAGATACATCGATGATTTTGCTCGAGTATAGACGCACGAACAGCGGAACCTTGAATAATTTTTTGGAGTTCGTGGACAACCAGTATCCAAATTTAGCTTTTACGATGGGGCAAACAGGGGACGGAAAGGGGCACCATGTTTGGATACATAAGTAACGGTAGAAAAGAGGAACAACCTCATAACGTCAGAAACGGAGCTCTTTATCAGGCCCCACCAACTCTGGTACATTTATGCGCTGCAAACGTGCGCATCCAATTTCCCCTAAACATAATATAATTCGTAACATGTTTATTGGGGCTCTAAACAACTCATCTAGTAGCGAACAGGAAAGAAAGAGCATGATATGGACTTTGCTGTTGGGCAATGGATATTCCCGCGAATTTAAGGTAGAATGTTGGAAGAGGTAAAAGAATCTAGAGCGCATGGGGATTAGGTGGTAGAAGTCGGGAACACGTCCTGTCGTATGATGAGCTCTTTACACTACCTTACATAGTTGAGCACTTACTTCGGAAATCCAACATATTGTTAGAAAATCAAAACTGCGCATACGGACAGCTTGGAAAAACGACACTCAGCTAAGAAAGTCTCTGGTGAAATCCTCCATCTGTAAGCCGAGTGTTTGGGGGGGGGGAGGGTGCAATAGCTGTCATCAATGCAACTCTGGGTTTCAAAGATTTTGCCCCCCTTTTAGACCTGAAGTCATCTACAGAGCGCAGGACCATCCAAACGGGAAAATACAGAAATATCTTTTTGTAAAAAGTCGGGAGCACACCTTAACGGACAGGGCTCATCATGGCCGATTATGCGAATGCGATAAGTGCCTTGATGTGTGATGCGTGCTAGGTTAAGATCGTTTGCATGTGTGATGCATGCCACGTGATGCGCGACACCTGTTTAAACTTAAGTCATTGGCATGCATAATGGATGCGCAATGCGTGATGCCTGTTTACTTGAGCTCGCTTGCATGTTTGAATAAAGCGTGACGCGTGATGGCTGTTTACTCGAATTTGTTTGCATGTACACACATTTTTATGCGTTTTCTAATTCTTAGATGTGCACTGCATCGCAGTAATGGCTAACGATTGCTCCTTGTTAACCTCTTGAATGTTGATAAGCTTTTAAATGTGTGGCTCACTGTTTAAAAAAAAAACAACTGACAAATCTAGTGGGATCTGCAGACAATTCTGAATTCACTACTGATGTTTGGCTCGAACATCAGTTCATTCATACAGCGTTCCGTGCAGCACTAAGCCGCTTTCCTTTTTAGGAACGTCAAATTTCGTTTTTGGGATAGGCTCTCTTGGCGCTTGCAAGACATTTAAGTCAGCTATTCACCGTAGAACCCGCGACTGTACTCATGTATTTCACGTCGATCTCGTTCAATTTTGGGGATGAAAGTTGCCAGGATAAGGAAAAAAGCTACCAGCAATTGCCAACAACCAGACCCTTGGTACGCCTGAAGTATTCTGGTCAGAATGCATTCTGGCCTTTATGGGTACGTATGACGTAATAACAAATGAAAATTTGTGCGTAGCACAGTGGCGGATGGGCCATTTAAAAAAGAAGCGTGATGGTAGAAGTTTAAACATGTGTCCCTGGACCACGTAATAGATCGCTGGGCAACGACAAAATCAATATGCTGGTGCATATCAGCTTTGCAACAAACTGAGCATTCCAACAAACAACGTGCTCCAAAGCCAAAGTACACCTTTAAAGGAGTCATACTAAACACTAAACGGGAGAAGTCAAAGCCACAGAATGACGTTTCACTTGATGTAAACAAGAGCGGCCATGCACTCCTGATTTCTCGGCGTTATGGGTTTCAAGTTGTGATGCTAAGAGCTTTGAACCTTCAAGATACCAGGAGGCAATGGTTAAATGATTCGATCCAGCAAACATTGATTGTTTTGACAATAACAGTATGTGCTCGAGTGTTGAGACGTGCTTAGATCTTAAACGCTATTTGATACGTCGAGTATGGCAATATAAGCGATGTTTGTTTGGTGATGTTCTTAAACCAGTACGTTCTGGTTTACATGTTGAATGTCAATTACCATTGGCGTAATAACTCTGAACTCGGTACCGCGTTTCCCTGAATTAGTATAAATTTGATGATAATTGATGACGGTGATGACTATTGGCCCCACACATACAGAAATGAGGCCAATCATCACACCATCACTCACTGAGCGTCTAACGTTCCACAAGATTTTAAATAAATAAGGACAATCATAGTGATCGACCTCATACCCGTATGCATTTTTCTACATACGGTGTCTCAAGCTCACATAGCGTTTAGTGTACAAGTATTTTGGGCAAATGGCCTATTGTGAACATAACACCACTCATGCGTTGGATGAATCAAAGGAAATGCGAAACATTACTTTCACGATGATGAGCGGGAAGTTCAGTGACATCCTTCCATCGAAGCGGCTACATCAAATCGTAATCCGGAGCTATTCAAAAGAATTTCGAGAAAACTGGTATTGCTGACCACAAACAGATGAGATACTCTCCTTAAATACGCTATTTCTAGCGTCATTATTGCCCCTTGCAGATGTCTGTCTAGCTTCAACTAAACGGACCATGAGAGCAAATTTTTCTCAGCCTGGTTTCAAATAATTATCAGTGATGAATGCCAATATGATAACTGTTGCGACTAGTAGGACTGCAACGGCGCACAAAAACACAAATTAAGGTATTTTATGTACAATTGAGGACATGTCACACTTAATTACCCCTCATATATTCACATTTCTATCACGCCAAGATGGAGCCGAGGAGGCTATGCTTCAACCATGATACATCCATTGATACCCCCAACGATGATAAGATAGTCTGATCATCACCCTCGGTGAAATTTTCCTTCTCCGTGTGACACCAGTACCAGAAGGGACGGCTCACACATGGGTGTACTTTTTACTCAGGCGAGAGGGTTTCATCCCCCCTCCAATTTGGGCTTCAGCCCCATACCTTGAGAAGGAAGTGGCCATGTTCTTGGAGTCGGAGAACTCTGTTTGTTGGCACATTTTGGGACAGGTTTCTCAATTTTTCCACTGCTCAGCCCCCACGCATTTAGCGAAACTACGCCGGTGGGCTGACATATTCCACAACTTCTCGATGATGCTTTTAAGATGCCTGTGATTTGCTGAAAGAGGGCGGGATACATTTCCGTTCAACATTTTCTTGATCCTTTCACTCGCTCTCGTTCACCCCACCAGTGGTACGGACAGGTTAAAAACGAAGGTATTATCACTTCGGCAAGTATTTCGAACATACAACCTCCAGATTTGGGAGCGGGTGCTGCGGGAAACCATGAGGACCGAGACGGATGAGCTGTCAAACACCTGTGACAGATGTAGCGCAGCAGGCTCTTTATGATAACACTGGGAGGATGGGACTGGAACACCGCACGACCAGACAGGTGCGAGCGCACCCAGTCAAAGCCGATAAAAGTTGGAGAATGGGATGGGAAAATGATGCGGGTAAGTGCAGTATACGTACGAGGGCACATGTGTGCAGGCGGTCATACATTAAACAGGGCACGCAAGTTGGAGAAAGATGGTGAACGATGCCAGTGTGAGTCGCTGCGTGGAACGTCGTCAGTGTCCACTGGAGTCGCCCCCCCCCCCCCCACTGGAGTCGGTCCGCCATTGGAGTCGGCCTCCCATTGGAGTCGGTCCCCCATTGGAGTTGGCCTCCCACTGGAGTCTGCCTCCCACTGGAATCAGCCTCTCATTGGAGCCGCCCCCCACTGGAGTCGGCCTCTCATTGGAACCGCCTCCCACTGAAGTCCGCCCCCCGCTGGAGTCGGCCTTCCACTGGAATCGGCCCCCCCCCACACTGGAGTCCGCCCCCCAACCGCTGGAGTCTGCCCCCCGCTGGAGTCGGCGTCCCACTAGAGTCCGCCCCGCGCCGGAGTCCGCCCCCCCCCCCCACTGGAGTCCGCCCCCGCTGGAGTTGGTCCCCCACTGGAGTCGGCCTCTCACTGGAGTCCGCCCCACTGGAGTCCGACCCCCCCCCCGGAGTCGGCCTCTCACTGGAGTCCGCCCCCTGCTGGAGTCCGCCCCCCCGCTGGAGTCGGCCTCCCACTGGAGTCGGCCTCCCATTCGATGCGGACCGCGGATGACGCACTCACGATCACGCACAGAGCCATCGTTGAGGCTGCCGCCCACCCGGAGCCAAGCCGGAACGCGACGCCTGACCTGAGGCGGTCTGGGATACGCCGGCACCGGCGCGGCCACCGCCCCGGTCGTGTGGGGGCGGCGCACTGGTGCCACAGCGCCTGCCGCGTCTTAGCCGGACGTCGGCCCCACAGCCCGGCCGCGCGTTGTCCGGGATGATCTGTGGAGGCATGCACGCCTACAATCATCAACCTGGCGAAACAATTCCTTGCGCTGGACACTTGGCGGGCAGTGGCGTTAGGAGATGGTGGCGGGTGACCGCCGTGAGAGCATCGCCAAACTGCAGCCGCTCGCTAAAGCGGCGTCCGTGGGCGGACCAGGTCCGATCCATATTGCGACATAAGTGGTCTTGACTACATTTCAAGTGCGTCTGAGGATGCATGCAGCGCCGTTGTTCGGTGGGCAATATTTCACCGAAAATACTCATGTTATTTCCAGGCACAGAAGTCTGGTCTGGTCTAGTCTGGTCTGGTCTAGTCATCCATAGTCTGGAATGGGCCCATCGTAGATTCAGAAAGCCAGTGGTCGTGTATCCGCGGGACGAACTGTCCCACGGTAAGGGACAAAACTGTCTTTTCCCCAGATGTCAGTTGGGCCAAATGGGGCTTCCGGCGGATTTGTGGCAGACATCCGTTTATTGTGTGTCATTAAAGTAAGCGTAGAGGGCCCAGTTCGGGCCCGGAAACGCTCAATTTCAAGACAGAACACCCCTATAGTAATTTCAGGCACGGGAAGGGCCCTTTCCGGTTTGAAAAGAGCCATTGCAGACTCAAAAGGACCCGTCTCTGATCAGGACGGGCCCATCGCAAGCTTAAAATGGGTCAGTGTCAGGTCTGGCTGGGGCCCAACGTGAGCACAGAAGGGGCCCCATCAGGTCTGGAAAGGGCCCGCCGTAAACTCTTATCTAAACACTTCAGCCCGCGGAGAGCCTATCCCAGGTTCCATAAGCCCCATCTTACACCAGGGAAGAGGCCAAAGTCTTGGTAAGAAAGGGTGGGGCGGCACACAGCTTGATAAAAGGCTTCCGGTGAAAAGCTACCCTAAAAATCGCCAGATTTGATCCGCTTTGTTTCGAGGTCCCCAGCTTTCTACATTTGTCATCATCATGCCGATGAATGCGTTCACCGGGGGGCTCAGCGGATTGAACATAAAGGAGACCCCTTGCCTCACCTGTACAGCTTAAGCCACGTCGTGGCCAGTCGTTGATTGGTCCAAATTCTGACGCCAGAGGTGTCATGCACCATGGTTGGTCGAGCGTCGTAAAATCAAAGGGAGTGCGAAAACTAATCGCGTGTAAATAAGCACAAAGAGAGAGTCTTGCCTGTTTCTGGTCGCCAGCACCGCCAGCGCATGTTTACCGATAATGCGACTGATAACGCTCACTCGCAAGCAGCCGTGAAGAAGTTTGCTACTTTGGTCAGGCCCATGAACCACTTTTCTCCGTTCAGGTAGTCCTGGAACTCCACACCTATACCCGATCACCGGATTCGGAGAAGAGCGATTTCGGCCTGCCTGGAGCGAAAATTTTTCATGCATCCTGTGTGTTCTTCCTGTGTCTCCACGGAGTCGAAGGGATTGGTAAGGCGAAGACACTTCAAAAAAAACGTTTTTTGACTGATTCCGAAACTGAGAAGAAGCTTCTCACAAAGGTGCACGGCCATGTCGAGTCGGTGTCTCGTCGTTTCTGTGTGGACAAGACGGTGCTGGCGGCTTCGCAACCAATGGCCCCCGCCACTGCAAGGGCTGTCGAAGGAGAGCAGGCCGCCAACCGGAGAGCCTTCTCTGAAGTCATCTGTAAACTGTGAGGCTTGGCTCGGCGCGGTATGGCTCTCAGGGCGCGTTTTCACAACGGTGGTAACCCGAAGGGGCTCCTCCAAGTGCGCAGTGCCCCTAGCCCTGAGATGAGCTCCTGGCTTAACCGCAAGACAAGTTTCCCGACTCACAAGATTCAAAATGAGTTACTGGATCATGGCGGTGATGCTACAGCGAGAGTTACTTCAGGAGTTGAAAGAAGCGCATTTCTTTTCCTTGATCGCGGACAGCACCCCCGACATATCAGCTACTGAGCAGCTGCCCGTTTGCTTCAGCGGCTTTGTTTGGTGTTGTGGAGGATGCCATGGTCAAATTACTTGGTGACAAGGACCTGTTGGGGGGGCAATTGCCTTGATGGTGCCAACAACACATCTGGCAGAATGTCTGGAGTGCAGGCAAGGCTTTTTCAGGATAGCACAAGTCCATATTCATGCAATGTTCCAGCCATGCTGGACCTAACGCTTGTTGAGGAAGCAAAAGAAGTTTCACTGAAAGCCGAAGCAATGCACCTGGTGTGGAAAGTGTCGACGCGCCTGAACACTGCAAAGAGGAAGAACATATTCCAGGACCACATCCGGAGCGGGGATGACGGCGGGGGAGGTGTCGGTGGAGTCAGAGCACGCCGCCCAAAAGAAATTTCTGGCTTTGTGCCTAACACAGTGGACTGTGAGATGTGAGGCGTTCCGGCACTTCTTGGACCACATTGATATGGTCGTTGGGACACTTGAGGTCCTGTCTAAGGACAGAGAAATTCACGAAGCCAGATGAGAGGGATCCTGGCTCAGCTGCGGCGGTTTGACGTGTTTGCACTGCCCATGTGCATCCAGCTTTTCTCGCCATGTGAGCTCTTCGCCAGACAGCTGCAGAGGTCTTTCATGACTCCTGGTGAAGTGCTCCTCGGTGCGCAGACACTCATCAAGATCGTGCAAGGCATGCGAGGGAGGAAACTTTCGCAGACCTCTTCAACAAAGTCTGGGAAACTGTCACGGAAGTAAAGGCTCATGTCGACCCTCCAGCAGCTGCGAGACTAACCAGGCCACTGACACGTTTGCAGCAGTGCGCGGGTGCTGTGGGTGACACGGAGTTTGACGGCTGTTACCACTAATTCTACGAGGCGGCCGATCAATTCACGAATTCTGTGAGGCAGTGGACCTGATAACCGTTGACCTGCTGCTTCGCTTCGACCAGCCTGAGATGAAACCTTTACAGATGCTCAAATACATCCCCATCAAAGATCAGGCTAAAAGAGCAGACGGACTTCGAGAGAGTCGCTGGGCACTCATGGGTCTCCGGAGCTGCTGGCTGCTGAGCGGAGACCTGCCGCACTCGATGTTGACCCAGAGCTGCTCTCGGTGCAGCCGAAAGTGCTTCGCAGCGCTGGTCTCATGACGCCAGACATGACGACTGTGGCCGAGCTGTGCCTAATGCTCGAGTCAAAGAGGCAGGTCGTCAGAGGGATGCTGAGTGAAGTGGTGCGTCTGTGTCGCCTCATAATGGCCGTGCCTGTGCCGGCAGCCCCAAGCAGAGCGTTCATTCCCCGCCCTGAGGCCATGGAAAACGTACCTACGTGAGACGAATGCATCAGAAGCGGCTGTCGCACACTGACGATGCTCCATGTTGCATCAGGCATGTCGCCCAGTACGCTTCAAGAGTGAATTCAGATTTTGCGTGAGTTCGTCCTCAGGCAAACACGATAAGCCAATTCGGTGTGCGGGCGCAGCAGTGAGGCAATCACCGACGTCACAGCGTAACGGTCTCCTGGGGTTCCCATCTCCGACCGGCAGCGAAGTTCGTGGTTGTGCTTGCATTCATGCACTTCTCTGGTTTTAAATTGTTAGGGCACGTAACATGACAGAGTGAAGGTCAAGACCGACCTGTCAACTGATTTGGATCCGGTGGCGCTGGGTTCAAGTCACGAATTTTTTCCTAAGGGTCTTCTGGCTGGTGATCATAGAGGCAAGCGGGTACGGGGTAGTTGTCTCGTAGCCTACCACAGCACGAAAAACACCCTTCCGATTGGTCTCGCGTAGATAAATGACCGCAGGCAAAATCCTCCGTTTCACTGTAAGTACACTATCGCGTTGCCGGTTCAGAGTATAAGGAGCAAGCTGTGGTTCGCGTATGGGTAGTCTGAGGTAAAAGCCACCGATGCAACCCATTCGGGTATTCTTTATACAAAGATAGAACATAAAAATGCGACTGAATTGGATAGATTCCTGAGGCCCGAGCATACGCTAGGCAATGCTTTGCTGTGTAAAACCTGACCGACCGACCATCCGGATGTAGAATTTCAGCCAGGCGGCAGAACTTTGTGGCAGAAGCTCAAGGTGTCGTAATGTTCGGATCGGTCCCCCCACTGATCTTGGGTAGCCGCTGACCCCGGCCGCAGACCTTCTCAGAAAGGGGGAGAATAGCAAGCGCCGAAGCGACTCGACCCTTTAATCTATTCACCCTGGCGCAGACGAGTTGAGGCAGGCATTACAACTCATTGATCTACCATGACGGTCAGCCGCTGATCTTACGACCGACAAGAAAGCATCACTGAAATATGGCGGCATATCGGTTTGGAGGCCCTTCATTAAGTCTTTGCCCCCATCCTAAATTCGGATACACCGCCCCTGTCTGAATGTTTCTTCTTTTTTAACTAGAATGCGAATAGGGGAAAAACATGATCATGAAGAATCGTGGGTATACATAACACCGTCCTCCATACATGAAAACCCTCAAGGGAGTTAGTGTTCACCCCACTTGCCACTTGCTATATATCGTTCGATAAAGCACAGTGTCTTGTTTCCGTTGCAGCCCAACACCAGTCAACCCAAAATGTCAAATCATCTGCTAATTGTCCATTAATTTTTTCTGCCAGGGCGTCTCGCCCCGATAACTGCTTTCGACCGATCCCGCAGCTGCCCTCCCGACGCGGCCTGTGCGTTCAGACGCCTTGCTCGGTCTGCTGACCCGCAGCTGCCCTTCCGGCGCGGCCTGTGCGCTCAGACGTCTCGCCCGGCCTGCTGACCCGCAGCTGCCCTTCCGGCGCGGCCTGTGCGCTCAGACGTCTCGCCCGACCTGCTGACCCACAGCTGCCCTTCCGGCGCGGCCTGTGCGCTCAGACGCCTTGCCCGACCTGCTGACCTATCGCTGACTTTCCGCATTACGTATCGTGACCCGGCTGCTACGAAAAGTAGTACGAAATTGCAAGGGATGAAGAGGGGAAACCAATAAGAATGGCAGGACGCAACAATGTATACACGCGGTATTATTCAAATATAAGCGCCTCCTTACATCGTACTATGGTTTTGAGTTCTCCCGATGGCGTATTCTATAGTGGCTCTTTTCGAGGCGCACTTGGGCTTTGGGGATGGGAGTATCACATGGGTCACGTGACGTACTGGTTAAAGCTTCAACCAACAAACTTCTCGGTAACAGGCCCTTGCCCACTGGACCGATCACAAGCGTTTTTCTTCTCATTTATTTGCACCAGTCGGGGTGCGCACAGTCACGTTCAAGGAATTGCAAGGAGTGAAGAGGGAGATGCAGTAAAAACGATAAAAAGACAAAACAATATATACACTCGCTAGTAGTCAAATGTAAGCTCTGCCTTACAATATACTATGACTTTATTTCTTCCCAATGGCGTAAACCACAGTGACTCTCTTCGATGCGCACTTCGGGTTTGGGAATGGGAGTATCACGTGACCCATTTGGTCCACTGGTTCAAGCTTCAACCAACCAACTTCCCGGCAGCAGGCCCTTGCCCGCTGGGCCAATCACAACCATGATTTATTCGTTCCATTGAGGTGCGTACGGTCACACTCATGGCGACGGTGGTCGCGACTGCAGGGAGGAAGCGTAGTGGCACTGGGTGGCGCTGTTACAAAATGTGGACAGCGTAATTTTTACTCAACATAACTAGGATCGATATCTTTGTCATGTCTTGCCGGTGCTGCAGTAACATTACCCGGCGCTATTATAAGATGTAACTGGTCGTGAGGTTTCACCAGAGTATGCCTTTTGAAATATGCCCCAAAAGTGGAACACCTTTCAGCTACCGGTACCTAGGAGTTCTGGGGATCAACTGATATCTATCTGTGGTCTCCATGTTCAAATTAGCGATGCATGAAATGCTCGTGCTCTCAGTTCCGATTGTCCTCGATCGGCATGTCACCGATTTTCGCATTACAGACTGGTCCTGTATTTATCACTGCAAACGTCATATATTACACACATTTCACATAATTAACATTGAGCGAAGAACAGCGAAGGTTAACAGTTTATACATACCAAGCAAAGACTATAAAGAAGTCAAACATCTTGGCCTTCCTCGAAAACCGTTCCAAGCCAACACAAACATAATTCGTTTCAAGCGACTCCCACGCGTTTCGCTGCTACGCCAGTCACTTTCCTCACACCAGCCTGAGGGAGCTTTTTGGCGTTTATCTTTGTTTCAAATGACATCATTGCGCGATGGCACGTACGTCGAAGCAATGCTTTCACAATCATTCGATAATATCACCACACAAAGCTAGATGATCCAGAAGGTTGCTAACCCCAGCCTAAACAGATAGCACAGTGAGTGCGACATGTCGCAACAGGCACAGATTAACTTTTTTTCTTATAGGCGCACTAACGAGATCAATCCAGATTGACACCAATGCCGACAGCTTTCGTCATTCTCAGTGCATCGTGTAAGTTGCACGATAGTTTGCGAGTATCGTGCAGCTTTGCTTTACCCTGAAAACTGCAGTAAAAACCGAACCTTGGCTCGTGCAATTGCATATCACGTCCATGATGCCGTGGATCAGGGGTGAATAATCGCAATGAGCTGTAAGGTCCCGACCGTTAACTTGCAACTCAGCCCTCTTAACCTGACAGAGAACGCTCTCGTACCCAGACACCATGCTCTAAGAAAGTCCAGGGCTATACAAGCACAAATAGCATTACTGTCCTGGCCAGCGCAGCACGGAGGGTCCTGACTGGTTTTACAAAATACCAGCCCGGTCGTGCAATAGCACGATAGCCCCCAAATTTACACGGACGTCACCAACATCGCTTTGCAAAGATGTCTGGGGATTGGTTTGTAACGTGCTTAGAGGGAAAAGGCGTACAAGAGCAGGTATAATGCAATTGATTGTGTATCCCCAGATGTGTAATCTAAGAAGGTACCACCAAGCATTGACATATTTTTGTCCTCAAAAGCGATAACGTCGCATAAAACATCAGCTTCAACTGGAAAATTGCCTGCCACAAGTTTCGCTCATGTACCCAACGTCCTTGACAAGCAGCCGTGCAGAGAAAAAAATACCGACAATGCTGCCGCTGCATGTCAGTCTCGTCGACCAGCCTCGATGAAACCCGCAGATCATCAAATGAACACCGCCTCGACCCAGGCAGCTATCCAGCAAAAGCCCCACAGCCTGTCACGCTGCCGTTACGCCATTCAACAGCCAGGAGTATTCAGGGGCACAGCGCGCCGCCGCGGGCGCCGGGATGCGGCGGCTCGCCGGTCTCTCCAGCCGGCCGGGCCCCGGGGCGTTGTCGCGTGTGACCAGTCGGCCGGCGGACGGCACACCCTCTCCCCCAGGCCCATGTCACGTGACCGGAGTCTGGGCAGACGGTGGCCGCGGGCCGGCGTCACGTGACTAGCCGGCCGGTGAGGGCCGTCCCGGGGTCCTGCCACGTGACCGGCCCGCCGGCTGGCGGCGGCCCCGGGGAGGGGTGTCATGTGACCGGCGGGCCGCAGCGCCGGGCGCCGGGAGATGGGCTCAGTCATCTTGCTCCGGGGGGCGATGGTGGTCCGTAGGGCGCTGGTTGGTCCAGTGGGCGGTCCGGCGGGCTGGGACCGTCGCTGATTGGCTAGTCAACTCGCAGCCGCGGGTTGTGGCGGATGAGACGCGGCTGCAGGAAGTTGGCCTGCCCTGCCTCCGATTCCAGCATGTACTGCAGCGATAGCGACAGCATGTCGCTAGTGTTTTCCAACACCAGGCAGTTCCTGAAATACCACACGGATTAGTCAGCCAACCTCGAAGAAGAAGGGGAGGATAAGGGAGGGTTGCAACAGTAATTGACGTCTCGGGCCGTTTGGTGTGGGTGAGTCATTCAGTAGCTTGGTATCGGTCTCAAACTACGTTTTGCACGGGGACATACCCCGCCAGCGGCGCAGGAACAGAGGTAGTCTGGTTCGAGGAAAGCGGTCCTAAAGCATTTGGCACCGCATGGTGAAAACCTCATGAAAATATGTCATGAAAAAATAAAGAAGTCCCTTATGGTCTTAGCATAGTATATATAATCCCCAGTGTCTCGCCGTTGTTAAAGGAAGCATGCAACCACTATTGTTATTTTCACTTTTTGTTACATCAGATGCGTCCGACCTGGCCGGTGATACCAGGTTTCTCCAAATTTGTATGAAAAGCTCAGAATTTCGTTTCGAAGTAGACACCCCTGCGGGAGAAATCTCAGTGAACAGCGCGCTGAACGCCAGGAAAGTAGTGCATCCAATTTGCCTTGCTTTTCCGGAGTGAGTGTTCTAATGTTTGCAACACCCTATTTGGTCGAAATGCTAGTGTAATAAGTTTTGCGAAGCTGGAAACATTCTTTTGAGAAAAATATATGTAGGCATGACGATCTTATCCTGTGAATTCAAGCATACATTATGCTATAACTTCGATTGGCGTTGGCAAAGTGGCTATGGCGCTGGCAAAGTGACTTTTTCGAAGCATGCTTCGGCTTGGAGAAACGAAGCATCACATGGCTTATGGTCACACACTGGTTCAAACCTCAACCAATGCGTCTCTCGGTAACTGGCCTTTGCCGCCGACCGTGCCAATCACAAACGTTCAATTGTACTGACGTCATTCATACCAGTAAAGGTGCGACTTTTAAGCCCACATGTCCGCAATGTGCAGGAATGAACAGCTGAAAAGTAATACTTCTAAACACAGCTGACACCGTCTCTCAGCAGATGCGCTGTCGTCATGACAACGGCGGTTGTCATCACGTCGACGTCCGAGACAACTGCAGTTGTCACGGGCTCTGGAGACGCTCTGGAGCTTCCAAGGCAGGAAGAAGTGCAGGACTGTTACAAAGAGTTGGCAGCGTAATTTGGACTCGACAATAATCAAGATGTTTGCTTCTGTTAAATTGATGGTACTGCAGTGGCACCACTCAGTGCTATAACCAGACGTAAATAGTCCGGAAGCTTCATCAGAGTATGTTTTTAAAGTACGTCCCAAAGGCTAGACACTCCTCAGCTAAGCAATGTCAACAAGCCTGTAGCTTCTGTTGTCGTGATTTAGAGAAGCAGTCCCCCAAGCGCAGACGATGTACACTGCCGAAATATTACACCAGAGATGTGAACGCCTGTTCACCTCTGAAAAGCAGCCGGCCACAGTGCGGCCCCTCGCGCACTCACCGCATCAGCCGTCGCGGACAGTCGCGGAACTTGTGCAGCGTCAGGTCCGAGATACCCTCCAGCACAGGCTGAAGCAGCCTGGATGGCAAGCTCTCCGTGATGACGCAGAGGATATTCTGCAGAAGACCCGCCAGCCTGTAGGGAGGACACTTTCAGTCGTTGGAAGCTAAGATTATGCGCTTCTTTTCGTAATTTGCAGGGATGATGTGCCCAACATGCGGGAAGTGGTTCTAGCAGTAAATAAGGAATCTGAAACGAATATTAGATCACACTTATGGGATATGCAGCATCATGATGCACGTAGATGAAAGTAACAACAACTTTAAGCCCATTGGCATGAGGTTATTCTTATTTTCCTCTGCAAACAAGGAACTGGGTCGACTTCCAACACGCAAAATGTTGGCCGCGCGCCTATCGCAAGGAAATTGGCTGAGTAGTGCTCGGGTGTAAACACGCGCTCAGTTAGGATGTGAGTAGGAGTGGAGGTGGGTGGGGGGTCCGGTAATTTGACCGCCTCCGAAATTTTCCAGATTTTTTTTCCGAATAACGCGGCGTAGCCGCGCCAACCTCTACAAAGCTGTAGGATCCAAAGCTGATGTAATTATGGATTGAATAGCGGGTCTTTTGATATGGACAGTGAGATGCATCTTGTCAGGTCACTGACGTTTGGCAGGTCAGTCAGGCCATGGTTGTCAGGCCGCTGACGTTTGGCAGGTCAGTCAGGCCATGGTTGTCAGCTAAGGCAATTTCTAGGGAATCGTTCAATCTGATGCAATAACGGAGTGTCAGACGAAGCCGTACGTCTCTGAGATTGTTTGGTAGGCAATAAAACAATTGAATTTAGAACTGCAACACATGACATTGACCTAAGGTTAGGTATGAGGGTCAAATCGTGATCTAAGCCAATCTGGTTTTTACTCGAGAGCTTGCAGTATGGAATAGTTTCTGGTGTTTATTTCGAATTTATTAGTAACGGGGACCGCAACAGACGGTTCGTTGACTGTTTAAGACGAGGGTAGGTTAATGACCTAAAACAGCCCAGATCACCATATCGTTTTTAAGAACATACTGCCCGGCGTAATGCTTGACGCCTATTCAAATGCCAAAATAAAAGCAATTCGTAGGATTTTGGTTACCCTAACCCTCTAAATAACTATAAATGGTGGTAATGACCAAACTTCACTAGCCTTACATAAAAACAGTGAGGATTTGCTTAGAACAGGTGTTTAGGCTCCCGGTAGTTGCATGAGAAGATCTGGGGGCACCTCGGACACCAATCTGGAGTTCAACATTTTTTGACCTAATTCGACCCGAAGATCATGACCTAAGAGCTTCAAATTTTAAGTACAGTGAGTTCACGTACAGGCAGATACACTCTGTGAATTCGGTGTTTCTAGCTATTTTGATTTTGAGCAGAGCGCAGGGTATTCAACCAGCCGCCCGGGCGCGTGTTAACCGAAGGTTGCGTGGGGTCGCCTGGAAGCGCCGAGCACGCACCTGTTTAAGGGTCCCTCTGCGGGCTAAGTTTCGGCGGAGGATGCCGAGTGCATGTAGTTTTGCCCCGCCCTTATCCACTTCCCTTCATTTTATAACCATGAAATGGCCATTATTGGTCGAAAGGGCTCTAATCTAAGCCCAGGAAATAAGCACGGCAAATCGCGCCCCGCTAAGCTGTGGTAGTTTTCACTTAGTTCACGCGCCGGCTTGGCTGTTTGAAAGGTAGGGTCAGTCGGACTACGCGAGCACGCCCGGTCAACATTGGAGGTCATGTGATGTCAACATGGGTTCAGGTGTCTTACCGAAAGGATCGATGATGCTACCTGTTTGTGACGTATAAGTCCGTATAATAAAGACGTTGTCAACCCAGTGACTCCACCGGTCATGTGACGTAAATGAATGCAAAACAGCCTCAGACGAAGAAACGCGACTGTGGTCTGACTTTACCTTGACCTGTAACCTTGATTGACTTCATGACATGAGATTGGGCGCATTCCGCAACGGACATATAATTCTTGGCTTATTACCGAAAACTCAGTCAAAGGAGGCGATAGATCCCAAGCGTGGCGTAGAGCAATATCGCGTGTTCTCGATGTGCTATGTTGCTTCCAACTCAAAATTGTCATGATTCACTAACGCACTTAATCATGCATCGAATACATTTGATGAGGCTGGGGGCATAGGACACTGTTTTAAGCTCTCATTTTCTTCACAAAGTACCGAAGACCACCTGCGTTTCGGCGCTAATAATTACCAAGATCGCAGATTTCACGAGCAGTTGTGTGGCTTCACTAGTTATGTGCCTCATTGAAACAGATGAACAAGACTGCATTCTGTTTCGTTAGGGAAACCCGTGTAGCCCCGTTAAGAAAACAGGAAGGTGGGCAGGAAAAATCCCTCCCCGTGCCTCCCATGTACATGTGAAGCATATTTTCCCAGCTTTTGCGCTGAAACTATAGGCTTCTCGGCTCCAAGTTGCGCTGGACGCCTGGAGCTGGGGCTGCAAGTGAAGCCAAACACGGTCAGAGCGCGTCTCGATCCTGTTGGTGTGAGACGATACGCTGTCTCCCATGTCACCGTGGAAAGATCGTGTAAAAAGTCTGCCTACACAAGCTTGCCATTTTTTAAGGCTTTCTAGACGCCAAGCGCGGTTGCATTAACATGTCGCGAAAAAGAAATGAAGTGATGTACTTCCATACCTGATCTTTTTACACCGTATTCATAAAAACAAGATGTTGGAGTGTAAGCTGAGCAGGAAGGCCTCGGATAGGCGGCGTTCTCCCACACATCTTCACAGGTGTATCTGATGGCAATTATCGCAACTGAACTAGAAATAGTAACAAACTCATTCACCGGGTGGCGGCTGTCTACAGCTAGTTCAGAAACTTCCGCTCGCCGGAGGCTAGAGGGTGAGAAGAAAGTAAATTGCAACTCAGCTTTCTGGATGGTAGTGAGCTTAAATAGAGCGATCCCCTACCTACACCTTTGAAAGGATCAGGCCTAAGAGGTCTGTTTAAAGGACCACTGGTACCGATTTTAGGGTTTTAAGCAAAGCCTGTGCGGAAACGTACGGGTATGCAACATACACGCCGTACCTTCAATGCGGTGTTAAACTCATTTGATCCAATGCGCCAACACGAGTAAAAACATGGAAGTTTCGGTTCAAACGAGGCTTCATCTTTTACATCTGTCGTCTTCACAGATCTAATGATTTACTAAAATGTCCCCATATTTCCTACAGACAGTTCGGCGTGATCTGGAACGCTCAGAGTCAGGCACATGCTTCATCGAATAAATGAATCCTGACCTCGAATCCCTCACTTCTAAATCCCAAACCATCCATGATTCAGCGTTCATTTTTTAATTCGTTTCGCAGTATCCTTCTAGTAGTTAAGATGCCATAAAATTGCTCCACTAGGTTGAGACTGAATGCTGCATCTTTTTGAGGACTCTGTCGACCGATATGTCTGTTAACCCAACATCTGGTAACCCAATATTCGTTTCGTACTTTGTTAATCGGTTTTTGGATAGTATATTCATACCACGGCAAACAACTTTCACGATGAGTTTCAAATCAGGCCATGGACTTGAATTCTCTCATGGGAATGATTTGTCTCATCTTCCAAACTTAACCTTCCACGCTGTACGAAGCTGCTAAAATGACTATATCTCTCAGTGGCGTAGCCAGGATTTGGCAGAGTAGAAGGCTAAATCGCAGCAAGGGGATTATTTAAACCGAGTGCCCTCACCTCCTCGCTATAGTTGGCCTTTTTTCGATTTACGATATCTTTTTGGGCTCGGGAACCGAGCTCCATGTCCGAGGGGCCCGTTTTTTAAGTATAAGAAGCCTGCAGGCAGACATGTGCCTGGAAGCCAAGAGTGGGTACAGGATCCCATAGAGTTCTATGGTTATAGGTCTAGGTGGGCATCATGACCAAAAATGTAGTTCCGGTATTCGTTACTTCGTTACTTCAGATGGCAGTTTCGTTACTGGTTAGTCCATTACAATAGAACAGAAACTCTGTTGCTTGTTACTCCGTTAATGCTCCGACAGTGTAACGGGAGTTACTTTAGTCCGACACTCCGTTACGCTTTTAATGCTTGGGAAAGCCATACAGTGACTTTCACACGTTGACTTATTTTTTTGAATTGCTTATAGGGATATGACGAATATCTGTGAACATAAGGCCCGTATGTATGTGTATGACAAGTATAACTTGCAACTCTTACCGTTCATAACAACTGCGCTATAATCTGTGCTCAGGTAATGCAAGCGCTGCTAGTATGCGTTGCTATTGGACGGGTCCAAATGACGCCAGTGATTGTTTCGATAATGTCAGATAGATAATATATCAAATATTGCCGGGTCATGTTTCTGTCGGCCATTTCAACAACTGGAAAGATGAGCACGTTCCAAAATTCAAGATTCACAGCAGAAAAATCAAGCCGAATGCACTTCTTGAGATTTTATTTCGTAGAGATTTAACATTACATCTGGTGAAATTCATTACATCTGGTGGTTATTCCAGCTCGATCATAGTTTTTAAAGTGTCTCTGAACTTAGTAAAATAATTATTAAAGCATATATCTGCAAGATAAGCATGACTTGGCACAGGCTTCACTCACATGCGGCGTTTTTCTTTTGCTTTACCAGGCGTTCTCAAAAGATACTAAGAACACCAAGACTGAGAGAGGGTATAGCTGACTGATGTGGTAAAAAGTCTCTCACTTCCAATCATTTTCTGGGTAAATGTGATTTTAGTTTTCGAATTAAATTTTAGCGTCATTAGCTATATGTGCAGTCAGTTAATGGCATTTCCGTGGCGCTTACGTGCGCATCGTGATTCAACGTTTCATTCATATGCATTCTAAAAGATAACTCTGCATGGTTTTCATACAAATCAAGCTGCAACTGGCGGCACATTACTACCAGTAGGTTAGTCAAAGGCCCATTGGTTGCATTCTACGGCTGAACAGTTGTATAAAAGCGACGATGACATTCTTAGCCCATTGGGCTCAATTTCAAGTTTACACGTACCGTTTCCTTTTTTGAGCTTTTATTCCGAATCCTCCTCTGTTATCATTCTCAGTTCCTTCAACTCTAAAGAAGGCATTTGCCATCTGGGACAATGACAGGTGATATGGCTTTCGTGGTCACTATTTTCTTTAGCGCCATGCATGACTATGCGAAAAATTCACCAGTCCTGCGAGATTTTCAAATTACAGTATAAAAAGCTTCGAACGTCTGCGAAGTTTTCAGAACGAGAGTCACACGAGGTGGTGGATCTGCCGTTTTCTTGGGGCAAAGAAAGCTGGAAAATTATAAGGCGCCGATACGCAACCCGCAAAAGGGAGAAATTTCTCCAAATGAAACAACATTTGCGACACACACACTTGTGCCAAACTAGCGGCAGATAGCCGTTCAGGACGAAGAAAGGTAGGCTCGTCGTGTTTGAATCTTTGAGTAGCATCATCATTCGCTGCGATCTCGCTCGCCTGCATGGTTGGTCAGCGCATGCATGCAGTTACAGGTTATGATGAGTCCTGGATCCTATTTTTACGGGGTCCGGAATTTAGTGGCCGATGTTACCAAAAGCTGAAGGGTCAGGGCTAAATTTCCTAATTTTGCCATTCATTTTTCCTGCATTCCATTTATTTCTGAATATTTATGAAAAAATCTGATGGGGACCATTTGGGATCCAGGCA
>NW_023596032.1:0-69462 GCF_011947565.3 Pollicipes pollicipes
AGACTGAACCGACCCCGCCAGGTTCAGTCGGCGGCACAAAACACGACATAGCTGTCTCAAGTCCACAGAAATGACGGGCCGCTCGAGCGGACGTGCTGCATAGCCCAGCAAGACCGACTAGTGGCTTCCCCCCACAAGCGTACGACACTAGCAGAGATGGGCCGATGATCCATGACCGTCAGCAGCCTGTCCACACATATACTGTTTTGACTGTGTTTGTGTGTGTCTCGAAAGGATTCTGCCTCCGGGGTGCAGCACAGCCATTACACGGTCGATCTACATATGCATCAGATAGCATACCTGGCATGGTGATGATGTCTGGATAGGATATGTCGCAGGTAGTATGACAGCATATTTCCATCAGATAGCAAGTCATAACATGATGTCTTTCTTGTCATGTCAGATAGCATGTAGTCCAGTGGGACCACCCTCAGCGCTGCATCAGCCTCATGCCTCACTCGAGCAAGGTGTTCGTCATTGTTTCTAGTGCTTTTAGCTCGGTGTTTATACTTTGCACGCATATACGGCTTGATATTTATAAAAATAGAGTGACTTCTTTGCAAATGGAATGCGGCTCACAAAAGACCCGAGCAATCGAGTCGAAATGCTCTCGTGTTTTAAGTCAAAACCAATTTGCATGCAAGCACTGCGCATCCGAGCGCCGGCGCCAAGAGATTGGGCAAGCCAAAAAGTCGTTTTGAGTACGTACGTACGATGTGTGTCCAACTATTGCGCTTCATTTAATGCTTTTTCTTCTGCCTATTTTCCCAGGAGTTTTCTGCTTCTGTTGTAATAATGCTGTAAGCTCTTGGCTCACGCGGATTCAGTGGGACACGAATACCACCTGGTGACACCATATCACGGCAGAGCTTCAGTCCATAGCGTCGGGCTGAGGATGAAGCGGTTAAGTGTCAGTGGCAGGCGTTCAGGATTTTTCATAGATGAAAACTGTCTTTTGGCGTGGGAATTTCCGGATTGTTCTGAGAAAACTGGAGTTGGAAAACTTTGTATTTTGTTTTCTTTTTATTAGAGCTGGCTGATCGTAATAGGACTTTTTCGGCCACTAATGATCTTTTCAGAGTTATGAGATGAAGGAGAGTAAAGGGTGGGGGAGAAAATGCATGCATTTGGTAGTTCTCCTCTACGCAGGCTTACCCCGAACAGGGGCCCTCCTCGGGTTTGTGCGGGAATTCAGGCTCTCCCCAGAAGAGCGGGCGAGCACTCCATTCCGCCCATCATTATGGCATACAGCTCGCCCCAGATTGTGCGAGCATTCAGACATCGCAAGGAGTAAGGAGGGGCACATAAGAGGGGGAACTGTTGGATGGCTGCGCTGTGACTTCACTGCCAGACGACGCAACCCGAAACTGTGAAACTGATAGTTTGTTTTTGGGAAACACCTGAACAACTGGAGGCTCGCCACTTCTGCTTCCAGCATAGAAAACGCCTATTTCACAGATGCGGTGATTTCAAAGCGAGTATAGTTACCATACATCATATGTACGGTTACCACACAATTATCTCATCCTCGTCCCATTATAACTTCTGTGCTGCCCTCACTGTTTGGACTCTTCTCAGGGAAACCATGGCAACGCCTTCGACAGTAGCGCCAGCACGCCCGCTGTGGGCGATGGCAGCGCCGCTCCACGGCGACCGGCGGAAGCCTCGTTTGGCGCGCCATCCGAGGCTTCGGATGCGAACACCAGCCAACTCGATGACCTGAGGGGATCCAGCGCCGGTGGATTCGATCCGCGGGATGGTGACCTCACCTGGCAGGACTTCCTCCTCGAGTCCTCCGACGGCGGGGACCCTGCCGCCAGCTCCGGCAACGCGAATGGCCGGCATGACAGGTATGCCGTGCGCGACGGCTTGAGTTGCGTAAAACCTTCCGAAAGGTGGTGGCTGGCCTGGGTCAAACCGCGTCTCCGAAGTACTTGGGGGGCTTAGATTAGGACTGGACGGCGTACACCGGGATCTAGGGATATCCTGACAGGAAAATGTCGATTTAAATGAGAAATCATCACATGAAGATCTGTTCTACAAGCAAAATTGAAGATAGTAAAATTCAACTTTTTGATGATTAAGGAAGCGTGCTCTCCATGCCCCTTCTCCTCCTCCCAGTGATAGCATCCATGACCGTTGGATCCACAAAACTTCCACCAACAGGTGCAGGTACAAACTGGATTGCTTTGTCACAAATAAAATGAATAAACAGTTTTGTCGCCACGTCGCAGGGACGTCTCAGCCAGGTCCGTCACGTCATGCACGTACTGAACGCACATCGCAGAGCTTCATGCTTTGGATACCCTCGCAGGACGCTCACAGGGTAGCTGGCTGCATGCCGCTCTGGCACGCATGTATGCAGTGGACTGTTTTTCTGGTGTCGATTTATTGAGCTCGGTCATCAGCGGTCTGCCCCGGTGTCAGAGCGCGGTGGTGTCCTCAGGGATGGCCTCCAGACTGAACAGTCAAATGCCGAGCACCTCATAGCCGAAAACCCATTGCCGCGGATCTTGGTTGGTACAGTGTTACAGCGTGCCCTATCGCAAGAGAATTGCTCTCAGATCGCTGCAGTCTCCTAGATGAAATTTGCTCGACGTTGTTGGTTTGATTTGAGCTCATATAGTACCTCTTATGATGGTTTTAAGTCCAAAGCAACTTACACAAGCACACAACTTCGAAATATGTACCAAGTCTTCAAAGCTGCAAAAAAGTGAGTCAGATTATTGGAATACTGCAAGACAACGTTAAGACACAGATACTCACGAAGGTTTACATGTGTCACGTAATAGCACGATTCTAGCGTGATGATCTTACCTCATGAGACCCTAGCGTGTTCGGATGCATGTTTGATGGAGATGTAGAGCTGCAGTTAAATAGAGCCGACAGAGCTGCAGCTAGCATTTTGTCTGAACTGGTCATGAAAAATTGTTGGCCGCACATAGTTTGCATGGATTTCAACCAGGACAGGATTGTTCGCAGTTTAGGATAAAATGCAACCAGTGTCAGCTACTCCCGTGCGTATGCGGGCTTCTGCTGTTCCTGTAATGTGGGCCAATGTAATCCAGGCAATGATTTAAATATTGGTATTGCTTATCTAAACGCTATGGAATTTGGACTGCATTGCTTATTGATACATTGGCCCTACCCATCAGCTAAGTTTTTGGAAGGGTGCTCGCACTATTGTGCGAGTCAATAATTCTGAGCGCTTCTTGTGAGAAGTGTCGTGATCTAATTACGACGCCTTACATCTTGTTTCATAATTACCCAGATTCTGCAAACAAACGGTCCCCATGATTTAGAAATACATAATAATTAATAATAAATAACAATTCAAATTATGTCCGATTAAAAACCGTGTAATACAATCGCAGGCCTTCTGCGCAGAACATTCAGAATAATATTTAATTTTCTTGCATCCATGAATCGCATCACGTAAGCGTTGTCTGCTGCGCCGCAGCTGCACCCTGCAGTCTCCCGCTCAAGGTTAGCAGCGAGTGCCCGCTCACTGTACCTGAGCGTGTAGCGTCAGCTGCCATCTCCGTTTCATCATCGCAATGTCCCCGCCTGCTTCAGGGGCCAGGAGCGCAGCGCCCAGCAGCACCATCCGCGAAACAGCGGCGCCCATGAGGCTGGGCGCCCGACGGCGGAGGCCTCCCGGGATGACGTCACCTACCGGCCCGCGGCGTCGCGTGCGCGGGGCCGTGACACAGACTCTGACGTCACAGGCTTTTATCCGGCGGGGGGCGAGAACCGCTTCAAAGGCTTCCGCGACTCCCGAGGCCTCGATCGCGGCGGCAGTGGTGATGGTGGCGCTGCCATTAACCGTTTGACGTCCGAAGATCGCAGCGGTACCTTCAATGACCCGGCCGGAGCGCGCCAGGATGACGCGTCTGGCTTCATGGGTGGTGGCGCGCACCAGGATCTGATGGCCAAGATACGGGACGCCTCCGCGCACGCCTTCGATGGCACCGATGGCGGAGGCAGCCCGAGCTTCGCTCCCTCGAAAGAGCCCGCCTTCAGCGTTCCCTTCCGCCAGCCGGCCGACCGGCGACCGGATGATGACTCCACTAGCGCCCCTGGCGGTGAGGAGTACAACTACAATTTGGACGGCCACCGACAGAACTACGACGACCGCGGGGAGACGCCTCATCGTGATGAGAATGCCGGGCGGCCGGGCGGAGCACTGGAGGGATTCGACGTCTATCGCGAGGCGGAGGAGGAGGAGGAGGCGTACCGCGCCGTGGCCGATGAGGGTGACCCCGGCGAGTACAGCCCGTATCGCAGCGGCGGCGCGCACCGGCGCGCGTACCCCAGCCGCTACCGCGAGGAAGAGGCGATGTACCGCGGCCCCTACGGCACACCGGACGAGCAGGAGGCGGCACTGTACGACGAAACCTTCCCCCGGGTGCTGCGACGCGCCAGGCGAGACAGCGGCAGCCCCGAGGGCCTGGTGATCTACACGGAGCAGGTGCGCAACATTCATCCCGTCATCCATCGTCACCGCAAGGGTGTGCCCCGGCGGCAGCCGGCGACCGGCTCGAAGACGACCATTTTTCGGGGCGACGTGCCGCCCGGCTCCGTGCGGCCGCAGATCCGCCCCCGCCCGACCGGCGCCGGCGCCGGCGCCAGCGCGCCGAAAGCGCCCGCGGCGCTCGTGGGGCCAGGACACGCTCTGAAGGCGCCCCTGAACCCCGCGCAGGTGCAGGCGCTGCTCGAGATGGTGCAGGCGCCGCAGCGCGACGCGAAGAGCGCCGCGTCGTCGTTCACGCCCGGAGTGATCCACAGAGGGTTTCGTGCCCATGCTACCAGCACATCAGATCAGCAGGCGGTCGGTGAGAGGCCGTGCTGACCTCCCCGCGACCTCTACTGATCTCTTTGCGACCCCTGCTGACCTTGCTGTGACCTCTGCTCACACCCCGAGGAGCTTCAACCAAGCGTCAGGTGGTTGTAGCTCATGCTGACCTTCATACGGCTGTGTCTGACCCCGTGACCTCTGGCGACCTGACGTCGGCCGGGTCGCAGCTTCCAGGAAGCGTACCAACCACACTACACCGACTACGGTCGTCAGCAGGGCCGGCAAAAACTACGTACGCCGTCCAACGCGACCCGTACGAACGCTACCTGCCCAGGGAGGACGACAGCGACCCGTATTTCAGGTGAGGGTCGGTCGCGTAACACGTGAGGGGTAAGTTTGTTTTGACCGTTGGCGGTTGCACTGTAGTTTCCAAGTATTATTTATTTATCGAGGTGGGTGGTGGGTAAACAAAGGTGTGACGGTGCTCTAGTGATAACGCTTGAGTCACCTGGTAGGACGCATTTGGGAGTTTCTCGTAAAAGACCGCCTTAACCGTAGCTTAAATGACCGTAAAAGTACGCACAGTTGCCAAACAACGTAAAGAGAAGATTGACGCCAGCGCGTGGTAACAGATGGATCCGGCTCTTTAAAACCTCAACCAACTACCAAATGAAACATTACCATTCGACAGATTACCCTTCTCTCAGACGTTTGTCTGCACCTAAGTGCCGAAGATGACGAGCCGAAGTATGTAGCAACATCGCCGAATATGCACCAGTACATCGTTGACGTAAAATTTTACCCTTCTGGGGATCGAACCCGTGACCCAGCACACTGCACTCGTGCGACAGATATGCCCCGCGTGAAAGCATCCAGCACTTCCACGACGACGAGGATGACGCATCTGGCGGCGAGGAAGGGCACATCCGGCACGACTTCTACGGCCGGCCGCAGCGGACCAGGTCAGGTCAGGGGTCAAAACAAAGAGAAGATTACACTGAGACGGATGCCGCCCCGACAACACTCCCACTCCTTCGGTGCCGGAAGGCAGGTCTCCTGTCCGCTTAAAAAGTTGCCTTTTACTAGATTTTGCCAAGGCACTTGCGTTAAGAAAGGATGTTGTCATGTGTGTTACTGTTATCTATGATTTCATGTCACATGAGAACACCTTTGCAACCTTCAGTGACAAGGCTGTTTGTCCGACACTGCTGATCTAATGTGCCGATTGGCTTGTCCGTGTTAAAACCGCGCATGGTTAAGACTCTTTTCAAATCCACCGCATGGACTTTGTGCGTGAAGTATTGTGCAACTAGATGGATGATGCCATCTTCGAACACCATTACAAAATCATCCACATTGAATGCGCATGACAAGTTTTTACAATTTCTCACGGAAGAAGCACATCTGGGTTGTTCTATGCATGTAAGGAGGAACCCTTTTGGCTTCATCGCACGCGCAGTAGTCCACAACTGTAGACAGGGCTACTTATTCTCAAGTACGACGGCTGCAACCGGAAGTATTCACTCAAGACAGGTTACTGGAGTCCATTCCGCCTCGACGCTGTTTGGAACACGAAACTGGCAACTTGCTGAAGCCTACTGGGGTCAGGACTCGGAAACCCACCGTCCCAAACTGATGGTTAGGCAGATGACGGTGCCCAAAGAATTAGCCCATGAGCTTGAAACGACATTATTTTTTTCAAGTTCGTACCAACAAATTCGCTGCATGCGTGGCGGCACGACTTTGGGGCTGTTGACGGCTGATCCGAGCGTGCCTTGTGTGGAAGCGCGATTTGAAAACTGACACTGTTCGGAAAAATAACGTGATATGCATGTCCTGGTTCTCCTGCATAACTTGCTTGTCTCGAAATGACGTAACATTTTTTTCAGCTACAAAAAAACGTCCGCAAGTAGACTATGATGACTACGAGAACGCTGGTTACCATGGCGACGATCGTCAGGATGAAGACTACCCAGCCGATTACACATATGATGATGAATACTACCCTAGCAACGGACGTCCCGCCGACGGCTCCCGTGGCAAACCGTCGCCCTGACGACGGTTACCGTGGCAACAGTCGTCCTGACAACGGCCGAGTGGGTGACGACTTTTACGAAAAGGATAACGAGACCGAAAATGACCAAGATGAGTACTACAGCGGAGCCTTGAATGGACGCAGGAAACGGCGGAGGCGGTACCCGAAGCGCCACGGTCTCAGATACGGAAATGAAGCGTACGAGGGCGGCGACAGGACGCGCGGAACGGACCGCGATAAGCAATTCAGTCGGAGGGCAGGTAGGTGACATCTGAAAACGACGCAACCGCGGTAATCACTTGGCATACAAAACTTCTCGCGCCGATAGTTGTAAACAGCGAAGATCATTTGTAAGTGTGTCGGCATGAGAGCATGTCGTCTATTCTTCGATGTGAGCAAAGGCGACAACTTGGCGTAAAGCCTGGAGTTACTCTCTAATGTATGCTCTCCGATAGGAGTAAACGTGACAGTATGGCGTAAAGCTTGGAGTTACTCACTCACGTATACTTTCCGACGAGAACAAACACGGTTGCCTGGCATAAAGTCAGGATTTACTCTTTTACGCCTACTTTCGGACGAAAGCAAACGCGACAGCATGGCATAAAGCCTGGAGTTACTCTCTCATATATACTCTCCGACGAGAGTAAACGTGGCAGCATGGCATAAAGCTTTGAGTTACTCCCTTACGTATACTCTCTGGTGAGAGTAAATGTGACAGCGTGACATGGAGCCTGGAATTGCGCTTGGAGGAGGACAAATATCAGTTACCTCAGTCAGAAGACATGAGACTTATTGCAAAATGTATTGAATAAGGATCATAGAAAATAAAGCTTTGATTTATGTGGTTAGACGCTTCACCGAACTAATCTCAGTCCGTCACCTCTTCTTTCAGGAGAGATACAGGAGGAAGCCTCCCAGGGCTACGAAGATACTCGGGAAGCCGTCAGCGATATGCTGGATGCAATGTCGCACAAGAGAAACGACGATAACTGCAAGGAGGTCAAGCGAGACGGCATGACGTGCTTCCAGTGCACCGACTCCGAAGGCATGGAGGTGAATAGGCGAGACGCATGACACACCGTAGCGAGACGCACGACAACCCGTAGCGAGACGCACGACACCCGTAGCGAGACGCACGACACCCTGAGCGAGACGCACGACACCCGTAGCCTGAGACGCACGACACACCCGTGGCGAGACGCATGACACCCGTGGCGAGACGCATGACACCCGTGGCGAGACGCACGACACCCGTGGCGAGACGCACGACACCCGTGGCGAGACGCACGACACCCGTGGCGAGACGCACGACACCCGTGGCGAGACGCATGACACCCGTGGCGAGACGCATGACACCCGTGGCGAGACGCATGACACCCGTGGCGAGACGCATGACACCCGTGGCGAGACGCATGACACCCATGGCGAGACGCATGACACCCGTGGCGAGACGCATGACACCCGTGGCGAAATGCGTGGCACATGTGTCGACATAATGGGATGTTTTGAATGGAACGTTGTACTTTCAGTGACTGCAATGAAAGGCAGAAACATGACTGTAGAGACACACTGGACGTGGTCATGCTATCCTTAAGCCAAGGTGTTTTGGGAGTGTCATAATTATGTCCACAAAAAGTGTCAATCCCGTGGTGTTACGCTCCACTTGGCAACACAGGTGATCTAAAATGCTTTCATTCGTTATCATATGACAGTTTGTTGTTGTACGTAGCCCGGTATTGACAAGTCCAGTCTACCTATTGCACTCAAATTGTAAACAGAGCGTTATATGCTTTGAAAAGATGATGCTGTGAGTGTCTCATAATGCAGCACAACCCGACCGTTTGAACTCAAAGCCGTGTACAAAGGTGGAGCAATCACTTCAACGTATTGCTATTGTGGCGCCAGGTTAAAGACAACCTGGTCAGAAAATAAACGGATTCATACGCAACTGAAATTCGTGGTCTTCAAAGCTATACCAAATGAGCAGAGCCCGGTGGCGGCTTGTACCACACGTCATATATTTTCGCGTTTCGACTTTTGTCGCTGTAAGCTCGCACTTGGAGACGTTTTATGTCGCGTCTTTCCATGCCGTAAACAACACGCATCTCTATATCGTCCCACAGACGGAGGACTGTGCCTACGCCGGCGGTGACCCCGATGGTCGCCACACGAGCTACAGTGTCTCCTCGAGCTACGGCGAAACCCCTCGGAAATCTCGCCCCTCCCGCGACCCTAGCGCCACCTATACACCCGACCGCAGCGACGTTTACCGTCAAGTGAGGCGAGGCAGGAAGAGCCGCTCAGCCGAAGTGCGTGGTGGCGGTCCAGGTGGCGGAAACGGCGCCGATTCTGCGGAGGCCTCGGGCGGTCCGCGCCTCCGTGAGATGATGCGAGGTGGCAGCACCTCTGCTCACCGGTGGCGCCACCTATTGGACGCCAACGGTGGCTCAGACCGGTCGGGGCAGATCCCGATCTGGACGTGGTCACGACTCGGGCTGCGAGTCATTCGAGTTTCGCGGGACGCCAACAGGTGGCCCTGCCGTCGCTCGGAAGGTGAGCCGCCTGTGTGTGGACCAAGGCCGCGTCACACGCAACATCCAGAGGTCAGAGTGGAATCGCCTGGCGCATGCGCATTGACACTGATTTAGCCAAGGATGTACTGCAGAGGTGGGGTGATTTCGCAATAAACGAGCTTGAGGATGGATGTCAAGCTTACTACTCCGTACAGTTATCACCAAAAATCTACACGGTAGACATTGAATTCATTTCAAAAGGCCTGTCAACTTGCTCCATGCTGATTGAGGTTCTCAGTTTTACTACCATTTTCTTCAGAGGCTACGCAAAACAACACCGTCCTGGCCCGGAGCATGGGGCGCGGCGGCACGCCTCGGACGGCGACACTAGCGCCTCTTTTTTCGACCACGAGCGTCGGGAGCGCCGTCTCGCGGCCGAGCTTCGGCCGCTAGCCGGCGGTTCGCCTCCCTTCTCCAGACACCAGTACGACAACCTAAACCGCGCCCGCGCGTACGAGGTGGCCACACTCCGGCGCCGGCACTCCAGCCTCGGACTGGAGCTGGACGTCAGCGCCCGGGACCACTCCGACCGGCACTCTGACCAGCACTCCGGAGTGCAAGACCACGTGCGGGAGCGAGAACCCGGAGTGGAGTTCTTCAGTCAGCATCCCAGAGGTTTCCACCACTTCCCCACGTTTCATTATGTGGAAAGCGACCGGGGCAGGGAGTGAGGAGTGCGGACGCAGCGTTTTGTTTTTAGAATGGCACCGAGCCTATGCGTGCCGACCAAATGCTGATAAAGTTTGGTAGCGAGCAGGGTGCCGTCCTGCATCCTACTACAAACAGGACATAACTTACCTGGCGCCGGAAATGCTGCGGAGTGCCAGACACGGTTTCAACGTTACTGGCTCTGATTCAGTTCCAGCTGAATGCTGGAGCCGTAAGACAGGGACTAACTCTATGTAATGTTGTGGACAGGGCGGCGCACCAAAGGGCTTTCAGTCGAACTTATCAACCGAGCTCTTTCGGGAGGGGGGTTTGAAGCATCCGGTGGATAAGGTATCGGGCTGTGCATTAGGAGTTCTGAGTCTGACTCTCGCAGCAGCGAACTAAGTTCGGTTTCCACCAGGGCGTAGTGACGTTAGAAGCTGAGAAGTTTGTTCGTCGGTACAAAGCGTACCAGGCAGAAAGTCGATAACGGCGGATGCGTTAGTGTCTGAGCTTTACGGAGCGAGTTGGAAAAGTGGGAGAAAGTGGCTTGAGGTGCCGGGTTTTACACGGAGCTTGATATAAGGTTGGATCATGCAGTGATGTATAACGTTTCGGCGGCGGCGTACACGTGCAACCTTCTTCGCTTTCCTTTTCCTCTTCTCAAATCCCTCCAACGCCAACTGAAACTGCACGGTTCAAACACCACGAAATGTTACATTTGCTGGATTTCGCTCAACTGAGCAGGGAAAATACATCTATGCTATCCCAGTCGCATGTAGTGGGAATTGTTTATGGGAATGTTTCCGTGCTCCTTCAGATGGAAAAGCATACATTGGACTCATGGTAAAGTTACCGTTGGAAGAGACAGCATGTAAACTGATCAATGCTTGTTCATGGGTTTCCTGGTTAGTTTAGAAAGAACAAACACGTGCAAGTTGTGACGAAGGCATAGTTACTTTGCATGTCATGTATTCATTGCTAATGTGTTTTCATGTTGGCGCAAGACCAAACAAAGTGTAGAACAAGACATCCTTACTGTGCAAGTGTGTTACGTCTCCTTTGTTTACTTCTGATCAGCATGATGTTGCAAACACGGTTGTTACGCGAATTATTCGAAGAACGAGAAACGTCACGTAGCCGTCTGCGTAAACCTCCAACAGCACACGTGCCATGACCCGCCCTAAATGTGTTTATCTACCACAAGTCTCCTTGTGATACATCGGGTGAATATGTATAGTTACAATTAACCAGGTTTGTTTCGCCTTCCTCATGCACCAGAAATATACCACAGTTTCACTTCTGAGACGCTGTCTTCTGATCGGAAAGCGCTGTCAGGGCCTCAGCTTGACAGGCTGCTGTCGATATTATCGATATCATCTGCAGTGGAGGGTGCACATTATCGTACGTTGGTGAGGTATTCGGACATCTGGGATGAACGAACATCTGCGTCTGGCGTGATCGGGACATCTGCCCCCGCACTGGCGAGTCAGATGCGAAAAAATCCAAATCTCAAAAGTCGACCGCATAGTGTACTTTGATGTCGTTACTGGCGAAACAAACGTTTGTCTTGCATAACGATGCCTGGATCTATGATTGCTAGGGTATCTGCATCGAAGTGACTTATGATAAGCTCGCATGCTATTAATTACAAAATAAAGTTGGTTTGAAGGTCCGGTAAGCGAATGGTTTGGCCGCAGGTGAACAAAACCGAAGCAACTCTTACCAAAAACAAATATTTCCGCAAGTGAGAGGCAAGAAACAAGATGGGCAAACTCCGCAAAATTGCTTGTTCATACGGGAAATTCGAGCTGTTCAGAACAAGTTCAAAGAAAATAGTTTTGCTTTTCGAGTCAGACATTCGCGTTACGAGTTACGCGCGCGTGCAGCCAAATGACATCCTAAATGTTGACAATGGTCTGTTAAATGTTTCCAGCTGCTTAAGGCTGTACTTTTTCACATCTTGAAGCATACATACAGAAAGAAAGCATAGATTTATAACCGCGCCCGGATTCGACGTTTTTATAGAAGTAAATTGGGCTCAGCGAGATCCGACGATTGGTCACAAATTCAGCATGGCTAGGTTAGTTATTGGCCACATGTTGACCATTGGCCTGTATAAAAACCCTTTTTAATGGAGCTGTGGTAATCCCTATGTTACTTTATACCAATCCATGCAGCCCAGCAGCATGACACACAGTCGTGATCCCTGTTCATTTTTGGTATTTTTGTACCCAGTTGTATCTGTGTGTGTATTTTGAGCAAATGTGGATGACGTAGGGTTTCGTGATGTTAGAACGTCCCCGCGCGTCATAACTGTGCTGTACCCGCCGCCGTGATTGGGTGGTTGTCGACTGATGCGCACGCCAGTCGTACATTGTAGCACACTGCTCCCCGAAAAACACTGTTTTGCACTAAAAAATACTAGGGATGTGCCTTGGGATACAAAACACGTGTAATGGATGGACAAGACGCTTCTGAAAAATGGAGGTCATCGCACGACATGTCAGGGAGATGTTAGCAAACAACCTTGGGGGGTTGCCTCCCCTGCCCCCTGTCAGAGCGAGGTTAGCTAAGCTTTCAGTACTTACCAATACAACACAACGGTAAAACCAGTAGTGGTTCCGATCAGAGAAGCATAGCACCTTGAATGGGCGGCAATGCCGGTTTGCCATTTAGCGATTCTCCGCACAGCACCTGTTGAAGACGCCGTTTCGGCTGCTGAAGACCATGCAGAAGACGACTGCTACAGACGCTGGGCAGGGTGCTGAGGGTGCAGTGGTTAGATATCACATCTGGGAAACCAGAGGTATATGTCTCTTTTCCCCGGGGGTGTCCACCCTGCCCGCCACCGGGTGAGAGAGGCGGCACAATATAGCCTGGGGCGCCGTGTGCCTAACATGCCCACAATGGCGACAAATATTGACGCCCGGCAAAAGCCCCTAATCTAATGAAAAATATCGGAAAATAAAAAACAATCGTGCTTCAGTTTATTTGTTCCTGATTTCGCTTTGAATCTGATCGCATCACAGAAGTTGTTCCCGCCTCACATCACGTAGAACGAGGCCAGCATCGTAATCACCTAAATCAAGCTTTCGGTCTAACGATATCAATCCTACGATCAAATATTAAGTTGTTTGCTTCAGTTCAGGGTCTGATATCAAAACCCTTGCACAGAAATATGCCTGCACCATCCCTATCTAGCAATTTTCCGTGGGAACTAGGCCTAATACAAACTGGTCGCAGAATATTGCAGTGCGAAAAGCAAACACTTACAGAAGAAAAGACACTTCTCCCTTATTTGTGGCATGTAGACCGTAGAGAGTGGCAAGCAATCAAAATAAATCAGGGGCATCAGCAATCCACTTGTTCATATCAAAGAAGCATGCATATGGTACAGCAAGTGAGAATATTGAAATTTTGATCACGCACTGCATCATCGTGAAACCGCGCAGTAATGGGAGCGATGCCACGACAACTCTGATAGGAACCACAGGCTTTAAGCTCCTTTTCACCAGTATTTACTTACAGACCGTGAGGGTGGAGCCAGATGTCTACAGACTTCAGTGTCTGTTTCATAGTAGCAATGAGCTGTGCGAGGGGTCTTTTTCCATACATAAAAACTTGAGCATCACCGGCACACTGGACCACGCGCACGTCAGGGACGAACAGGTACACGTCGTTGATAAAGATCTGAAGGAGGAGTGGGCCAAGGGAGGATTGTTGAAAAGCACCGATAGGATTGGCTGTGGCTTGGAAAGGTTCAGTTACCACGCCAGTCAACAGAACAAGCAGATTGGATAGGATCACGGAGGCAAGAAGAAAACGAGGTAAAATCGATAGGACAGGCCTGAAGTTTGAGAAGAAACTCTGTGTGGTTCACCACACCACAGCATCTTGAAAGGTCACGAAGGCAGAGAAGAGTAAGTTCCTGGCGGTTACTGGCGGCAAGGATACGGTACGGTAAGGTACAGTACGGAACCCGGCTTCTGTGGAGAGCCGGCAGCGAAAACCGCGCTGGAATGAGAAAAAAATTTTATATGCGATCATACTGGAGTTAAGCTGTCACCGCAACACTCTTTCGATAAGCTTAGGAAAGGCAGGAACGATGGAAATATGTCTGAAGTTTGAGCCATCTGATGGGGTTCCAGACTTGGGAATAAGATGTACCAAGGGATGTTTTCAAGAGTTAGGAAATTTACAGTATGTGTGACAGGTGTTGATTACCTGAAGGATCACTTGGTCAATAATTTCCACACAAACTCTGACAAATTTCATGTAAGTACCATCTACCCGACAACCTTTTGAATTTCTCGAAGAAAAGAGGATAGGATGGGGATAGTCAACAGCCATGGGTTTCAGAGAAAACGCACAGGTGTCAACTCTGGGTACACGGCAAGGAAGATCAAGGACGCCCCCCCCCCCCCCATCCCTGGCTCGAACCTCGCCAGCGGCAAGGGGTCCAACCGCCACGAAACAATCGTTGAACTCGTTGGTGATGGCCTAAGGCACAACTCTCCGTGTGGACTCCTTGCCCTAAGTCATTTGGCTGATGTTACTGAACATGGTCGCAGGACACTGCCCCCTCGTCCAACGGTCCTGTCTCACATCCTGTCTAATGGCATGCTTCACTTGCTTTTCCAAGGCGAAGAGCAGGAGTCCTGCCACCCTGGGCAAGCGGTCCACGTCGCTATACCATCAGCCGCAGGGTGGCGCCCAAACGGGGACGGAGGGGGGAGGGGCCGAGGGTTAAAAACTGTTATACTGCAGAGAAGCATCAGAGTCAAGAATGGATAGCAATACAGATAGAAAGGCAGACCACTGATCAGCTACATCTGCGCATAAAACACAGCACTTCAGCCGGTGTGGCAGGGCAAGGCTTGCAATGCTGAAACATGTAACCCATGCAACTGCCTGGAGATGATGCATGACTGCTGGGCTCTGTGCTGATGATGGCCTTGACTAAAATGTGATCACTGTAAAAACGTTCAGTAACACTAAGATCAGTTACGAAGTCAACACAATTCCAGACACCTGTACTGAAAAGAAATCACGATCGATTTGTTATATATATATATATATATATATATATATATATATTAAACAGTCAAACCGTTTATATCAAACGAACTGTAAGCTAATGCCCCCATCAGCTTTGTCTTAGCACGGTCACTACCTGACGCTAATAGGTTACAATAAACATCACATGCAATAAGATTGGATATGATGAGTGATGAATGCTACGTTGAATTTAAATTTCAAGACGATTTAGATCCGCAACCAGAGCTTTGGAATTATGACGGCCTTTGTTGTGTGCACAGGCTAAGCCGATGCCCGCGCTGTGTGATGATTGAAAGCCAAGTGTTTCGAGCGCTCAATTGTGTGAGCCACACACCGACTGGAGCCTCTAGCATTTAGCCCTGTTTTAGTTAAAATGACAACACCCCAAAACCCCTGCCATCTGGGCAGTCAGCGTGAGTAAGACGTTTTCAATATGCTGGGAAGTTCATAAATCTTGAGAGCTTTAGGTTTTAGTCACGTTTCAGATAAACCACCTATATCACAGCCATCATAGCGCAGATCATGACAAAGTGACAATCTTTTAGGCTTCAGTGAGCTAGCGTTCTGAGATACCACATGCAAACCTCCGTGCCCATCTCCACCCCCACCTAAAGAACGAGGACCCCACCCCCCAGATACCACCGCCGCCCATCTCTCCGTCCCCATGCAAGGCCGCGTCTACCGCGCCACCGCCACGTGCGCCGCCACCGCCTCCGCTGCCCAGAATCTCCTTCAGCATCTGGCAGCACCAGCACCGCGCTGCCAGATCGCTCAGCTGGCGACACCTCTCTGAGCGGAACGACGGCGAAGGGCTTGCGATGACGTCACCACTGGCTGAGCTGCAGGATGCCCTCGCCCCGTAGCCGTGCCGGTGCGGGACAGCCGAGGCCCGAGCAGCAGCAGACGCCAGGAGCCTGGTCAAGAAGAGGAGCAGCAGCAGCCGAAGGAGCTGCCCATCCATCTCCGAGCCTGCCGGGGCCAGTCGAACGTGCTGAAGCTCAAGCCGAGTTACACGCCGGCGTAAACGCTGCACGGGACGCCGGGCGCGCGTCTACTGCACAATATAGCACAAGCAGCAGGGGGCCGGCAGTCACCAGCGCCAAGTTCAAGGTCAGCTATCAGCTGACGGCTCAGCTGATCGGCGGGTCAAATCTTAAGCCCCTGCGAAGCTGGGAAGTCTCGGCGAGCTTCAAGAACTCGACCTGATTGCGTAGAGATCAGGATATTTCATGACAGAGCCGGCTTTGACCGTTACCTCTCCCAGGTACTTTGATTTTAGCGCTGGGCATTCACCGGCTTAAAAGCCAGGCATGGCAGTTCTCGCGCTCAGATCCGCTGATAAAAGCAATCACGTGATTAACTGCCGATTTTTGCCCGCCAAACGACGCACTCTCCATAATCCCTAACGCAAAGCCTGTTTTACATGACACCACTGACAAATTAAGCCTCATTTTTCCACGCCACGCGCACGCTAAGTCCTAGTGCACGCCAAGTCGGCGCACTTCCTAGTTCCGTCTCATATCCGTACCGTATAGCTCCGCACCAGATCCGTACCGTTCCGTCCCGTCCAGATCCATATGATTCCGTTCCGTTTCAGATCCGTACCGTTCCGTTTCGTCCCAGATCTGAACTGTACCGTTCCGTCCCAGATATGAACTGTTCCGTTCCGTCTCAGATTAAAACCATTTCGTTTCGTTCCAGAATCGTGCCGTTCCGTTCCCTCCCAGATCCATACCGTTTCAGCTCAGTGTCGTTCCGTTCCGTCTCAGATACGCAACGTTCCGTCCAAGATCTGAACCGTTCCGTTCCGTCTCAGATCCAAATCGTTCCGTTCCTTCCCAGATCCGTGCTGTTTCGTTCCGTCCCAGATCCGTACCGTTCCGTTCCGTTCCAGTTCCGTGTCCTCCCGTTCCGCACCATATTTCCTCGCTGCACACCGATCAGTGCCGGCGTGGCCTGGCTGCCAGGTCAGGTCGTTGACTTCTGCCGCCGGAGCAGGTGTCGGACGCTGGGTGACGCGCCTCCAACAGGATTCGGATGAGTTCACTGTGAACAGTTCTGCGAAACCGGACGCTGGCCGGCGTCACGCGCGTCAGTGTTAGGGGTTCCGCCGTAGCGCAAGCACGTTCGACCGCCACACGTGACATGGGCGGAAGAAGATCATAAAAATTGGAGGACAATGCGTTCTTGGAAGCGAATTGCTCTCCTGCATTGCTATGGGATGTGTTTAAGTTGTTTGCGAGACAATTTTTGCGCACGTTGTTGGCTCCGACACTATTCTGAGGCCGACGTGCTGGTGGTGGAGGAAAAAGCATGTGTGCTAATAAATGTATTATATTTATCTATATACGTACACACTATATATATATATATATATATATATATATATATATACTATTTCATATTAAATATATATACCTTACTTTGTATACTTTACATGTATTTCCATTTACATACGGATATTTGTTTATAATTAGAATATAAGCCAACAACATTTTGGGCTTTGAATAGTTTCCAGTTAAGTTTTTCGATCGACCCTTGCTTTTCCAACAAGATTTATTCGAAATTCTGTTGTGGCTGCTTCCTCCTTTGCTGTGGGGTCTACAGTGTAAGGTTCCTATATTTTGACCATACTTTTCTGCTTCAATATACGTCATTAAAGAGCGCGGCATTTTGTGCCCGAGATACTCTCCGGTCAGGCTTTCGATGCTTTGAACGTTGCTTTTTCTTACAGCATGCCTCCGGAAGTCTGTCGTAGATACTTCGCCCTTCGCTGTCGAGGCCTACAGTTTAAGATTTGCGTATCTTGGCAAGATATTTCCTTCATAGATACATGATAAAACAGCGGAATATATATATATATATATATAGAGAGAGAGAGAGAGAGAGAGAGAGAGAGAGAGAGAGAGAGGAGAGAGAGAGAGAGAGAGAGGGGAGGGGGGGGGGAAGGGGTGGCGCCATTGCTGGTGGTGGACGAAATAGTTGCGTGTTCGTCACCCATTGTTCTGTCTGTCGTAGCACATCAGGGCACTACCTGACAGCCCCCTCCCTCTCAGGTCGGTTTTGGTGCCGCTGTCATACAGGGCATCATTTCTCAAGGCAGCAGACCGACAGCCTACGCACCGTGCAGGGTGTCGTTGGCTACATCGTGCAGCATGGTGCACCATGCAAAAGAAATTGCGTGTCATGTATGCGCGTTTTCCGAGATCGGGTTACCCTGGTGATAACTTGGCTTGTTGGATCAGAAAGAAGTTTAGGAAGAAGAAGAAAACTATTTTAAAGCGACGCATAGGAGACACAAAAAGAAGGCAAAAACACAAACGCGAACACGAACACAAAACATTGAGTGACTGACCTATGATTCAGCGACAATGACTAACTTGGTGACAAGCATTTTGTGCCCGGGATGGTCACCACATAGGCCTGTCATCAACCTTCCGGCATTCTTCGAGACGCAATTCACTGCGCTCCTTGACACAAGAGACGGAACACTGCTTTTCTTTTCTCAGCTTACAGCCGTCGGAAGATGTTTTTGAGCACCCCACTGTAGATGTCGTCGGTTTTCAGTATGCAGAGGGTGTCTGGCATGATTGTAGACATTGTAATATGAGCACGTATGCTCAGCTTCATGCCAGTGATAATATGAACACGCATGCTCAGTGACAATATGAACACGTGTGCTCAGCTGCATGCCAGTGATAATATAAACACGCATGCTCAGTGACAATATGAACACGTATGCTCAGCTGCATCCCAGTGATTATATTTTCAACATGAAAAACAAGACAAAACGAACTGCGTTGTAATGAACGACACCATTTACAAGGGCCATAGGCCAGCGGTAACAAAATGTGCAGTTGAGCAGTCTTTTAAGTTTGAAATAAAATGATTGGTATGTACTTGATGCAACGTGTTTTTGTTGCAAGGCTTTGAAGTTCTTCGATATCATATTTAAGGTTCTGAAACCGATGTGTTAGGCACGGTAGTGCAATCAATGTAGACCACGGCGGACAACGGCCTAAGTCTCGGAAACATGCTCGTAACAGCATTTTGTTTCCGTACATCCAGTGATGTGAGATGAGTTTCTCGTGAAACGTTTAAGTCCTTCGCCACGAACTCTCGGTGCAGTGTGTGCGTCGCGTTTAATTTCGTCCGTTTTCCCCTTTGCAATTTCGGTACTGCATCCACTCTGTTCACTCTATGCTACCTCCTGGGTCCGCTCCTTTAAGTGATGGAAGTGAGCTTGTGATGAGCTCGGTCACTGGCATTGGGATGAGCTGCGGCGCCCAATTTGCAACTTGTGCCATCGGGCATAAAGGCAGCTGTTGAATGCGGACCTTGACATCGATCAGAAGTCTGTACTGCATACAAAACAGCTACACAGCCGGGATGCAGTGGATTGATGGTTCCCATGCTCTCATCAGTATTCGGTTCATCAAGTCCAGAAGTTTATCACGACCAATCAATCGTTCTTTCAATGCGCTTGTCGATCGGTCGCTGTTTTAGACTTGTTATCAACAAATCCGTTGGATGGAATGGGCAACTCATTCCGATCTTTTCCCCGGCTGCATGTCTGAAATCTTTGTTGACTTAGATATGGCTCCACTTACCACAGTCCCGGTTACATGGAACCAAAGTTGTTGGAATGCCACAAGCTTCATTCTGTAGGTCATCAACAGCCAGCATTTACGGCTTCATCACCGTCAACCTTCTGCTATAACTTGTATTCTGTAGCTTTCATCACCTTTGCTTGCAATCTTGCTAGGACTCAAATGCTGTAAACCGTTACAATGTCGCCGCTTTTGTCAGCATAGCATGCCGGCGCGCTATGTACGCGGCTGGTCCAGCAATGCACACTTCGCATAACTCGGCAGTCATGTTTCAGTGTTCACGGTCTCGTTGCGTTCGCTGGTCATAGCTTCACATAGCCTTCCGCCGTTGACCTACAGACCGCATTCGAGGTCTACGCCGTTGTTCAGAAGTTCATGAAGCTGAAGGGCGTCGACAACGCCCTCGGCTCTTCACCACGGCTAAACATGCCGAGACCGAGGACAAGTAGAGGTGCCTCATCACATTGCCTCGTCATATTATTATCATAAGTGGTATCATAGGTCAGATGCATACGTGTGCCAACCCCCACCTCCACCCCCGTGCCCCACACCGCTGTTGGGCGGGGCATAATCAGCACGTGCGTTATCCTACGCATCCATCTTTTTAACCAACTAATCAATTGCGCTTTTCATAATAGAGCTGTTGATGAACTGAATCAAGTGGAGCTCTTCAAAAATCCTCGTCATCATTGCCAGGTATCTTGAGTAACTTCTTTGAAAGTTAGTAGACAACGTGCTCTCTGAGAAAAAAGTAAACAACTATTTTGACTTGCTTTGACTCTCATTAAGCTACTTTCTTACCTCACTTTCATTTTCTTACTTCATGTTTCTTTTATGATAAATCATGGGCATCTTACTCCCTCTCCCTCCCCACCCACCCCAACCTCAACCGTAGACAGTCTTGAAGCGGCCGAAGTTGGCGGGGTTAAGTTGCCAGGCATCCAATCATATCTCAGATAGCGTCATGCTTCGCGGCAGGAGTGTCACGTTATATAATTATTAGGGGTGAAGCCCTCCAAACGCTAACGTAAGCCCAACTTCTGCAATGCCTCTCCGAGCTTACCCCTACCCTAAGTGAGACGGGCAGAAAGGACAAACGAAATCATAAAATGCAAAAGCTTCCTTGAAGTTTTTTTTTACTAGATACATATGTCGAGACACACTGTTTCTTGTTAATTTTGTATGGTAGGGTTTCCTGTGAGTGCCTTATACCTATACTTTGTCTGTCAAGCTCCTGGATATGTTAGGTCAATCTGCAAATGTTGCCAGGTTTTTGCAGGCCATGACAACTGGATTGAGACAAAGCAGTATTGCAGTGTGCGCCGGCCTTTGAGTATGCCTTGTCTGGTCGCATTCTTATGTTTGTACAGGCTACCATCTATTATTAGGAGCCTCACACATAGACAAACTGTTTGTTGTACCTCTCTCCTACCTCTCGCAAACGCCATGCATTTTTGAACAGTTGCGCACGCAGGATTTTTCAATCGGGAGGGGGGGGAACTCACAACTGAAAACCAAATTAAGCGTACCGTAGGCAGAATTTGCATTAAAACCGTATTGCTGCCTTTGGTATCGAGAACGCAAACATCGGTGGCCGAAATTCGGGGGATATTGGATTTAAGGTGAAGGTTAGCCCATACTAACTGGCTGTGCCCCCCCCCCCCCTCACAGCTGATCGAAAAGTGGCACCCCTGCTTACAGGTGTTCAGATTACAAAATGTTGACGAAAGTGGCGCCTGATGGTGCATGGCGCACCAGTCATCGCTCGGTTCTTTTTTTTTTGCTCAATGTGGGAAAGCATTTCATTCCAGTTTTTCGCCAAACTCATCGTTTTCTGTGAAAGAGTGACAAAACGCCTTTAAGCTCAATTTCTAGCCTGAGCAGTCAAGACTTCTGCCATATCATCCAACAGAGCAACGGAAGCAAACTTCACGGATTGTCTAAAGCGAGGGAACGCCCGCCCCGGTAACCTGTAGCCACGCATGAGATTGTCTAAAGCAAGAGAGCGCCTGCCCCGGTAACCTGAAGCCACGCATGAGATTGTCTAAAGCGAGAGAGCGCCTGCCCCGGTAACCTGAGGCCACGCATGAGATTGTCTAAAACGAGGGAGCACTCGCTCCGGTAACCTGCAGCCATGCATGAGGAAACTTCAGTGGAACGTGGGAGAGGCTGTAGGCTTGGTGCTATTTAAATTAGTTTTTTCCGTGTACTTACGGATATTAACGCACTCTCGTTTTCAAATGCTCGGTTCTCAGCCCACATTCCAGCCCTCAACCTAAAAAGTTCTGACTGTAATGGATGTTGATATACCCAGGCCTGCGTGTCCCAGTGCTCTGCCCGGCTGTTACCACGACTGAAACGCAACAATTTTCCTTAATGCAGGAAAACCCGGAAACAACCAGATGATGCAGAAAAACTTCGCTTTTGTTTGTTCTGGAGAACGGACTCAATTTGATTGCTCTGTGGATTCAACGAATGTGTCGACCAATGTCTTAAAACAGTTTCAGACATTTGTTAGCAAGCCATTGGGCATGGCATGGAATTCATGGTGACTTACGGGAAATTGGGAACGTTCAAAGATGAGCGAGCCGAGTGCAGCCTGCAGGAGGATGGGCGGTGGAAGGGGTGGTAGGGCATGCCACTCTCGCCTTTCACGTGGAAGGGACGCTACATAAAAGCGCCCTACCTTAAGTATGTAGAGTAGTAAAGGTTGTATTTGTTCGCTCAGTACTTAACGTGCTTTGGTCTGCAACTCGGGTAATTTTGTAGATAGCACGACGAAACAAAACCACGCCAGTCTGTGAAAAGTAATCTGAAAACGTCATCTCTACATTTTTCACCAGCCACGCGCCGAGCCAGGGCCACTAGTTTTAACCCTCGCCTTCATAGGGGGCTGAATCAATTTCACCTTCTTATGGTGTTTTTGAAGATACCTCTCCGGCATGCTGTGCAACCGCTGACAAATATTCAGTAATCCATGCGGCACCCATTGCGCGTGTTTTGACAGCGTAATCCTTTTTCGGGTGTCGGAGCAGCGGCTGCTTTTTTAAAGACTGTGCGGCGATCTACGGCCTGAGCGGATGGGCGGGCATTAACCGACGGTGCCGGGGAACGCGCGCGACGGGCCGATACTGCCATATGAACGAAACCATATACCATAAATGTATGCTCAAAACGCATACAAATATGCACGATTGTGCTCAGAACTGAACAAAAGAAACGCTTATTTACGCTTCGTGTCGCTTCGAGGCTGGTCTTGAAGGTATGATGTTGCAAAGCTGAAAAAGCGCAATTTTCCGGAAATTTGGACCTTTGATATGCCACAATGCGATCAACCATGGATCTCGTAGCATCAAAGCTTATGCCAATCGCGAAATATCATTGAAACCAGTCCACTGAGGATTTCCGCTTCTTAGCTTCTCCGCTTCTTCTCTCTTCTTCCAATCTGTTACCAAAAAACTAGCACCAGTCATTAAATCTTGTCGAGACCAACCCACTGGTGTTTTCGCTTGGCTCTACCTGCATTAGTTTGGAAACGTCCGGGGATCCCATCGGCCCCTTTCCCCCCCCCCCCCCTCTCCCTTTCGTCAGTTCGCATCATGAAGAACGGCGAATCAGGCTGAAGGCTAAGACCTAATTAAACCCATCTTGTTCTGAGCTTGACGCCTGCGAATTGGTGAGCTAGTTCGCGGTCACCCAGACATTTATGGCGGCATGAAAACGTCACGTAACTATCGCAACCTCATTGTCATGTAGTGCTCAAGGCCAAGAACAAATGTGATGATGTTCATAGGCTAATATGATCGAATTATTCGCGTCTGGCGCACGTTAGCACGAACTGTAATATCGGCGGTCACCAGTTAGCTCTCGACCATTTTGGTACGTGAGCACACGTTTTGGACGCAAGCCACGCTTTGTGCTTTATAATACAATGATTTGAGCATTGGCACCAGTTAAGACGATAGTGATATTGGCAGTCGAATTGCTTAGGAGCAGCGTAATAACCGAGTATGTAAATGCAAGCAAACAATATAAAATCGCGAAAAAATATGCCGGAATACCACCAGAAATGGCCGAAAGGGTCAATTAGGGTCTCTCAAACACGCATCTATGCGCGGCGCGTCACCTCTCGGCGGGTTTAAGTAAAATAAGTGAGTCAGGCCGACCGCTACAGTGGCAATTCTGACGTGGCCATCTGGCAGCGACTCTGACGTCATGCAAATGTTACATGACATAATGATACGATGACGCACTGAGGTGACTATTCAGTGCTTTGAGAATTTCTTTGCATCATATTTGATGCTTGCCTCAATATCCTCAAATGTCAAATGTTCCTTCCAGCAACCATAACACGCGTTGGATTCGAAACCCAGTACGCCGGCGTGAGGACTGGGACTGATGACCCATTTCCCAAGCAGATTTTGGCAGCGAGCCCTGAGTCGGCTCGGGCGGTGTTCGATGGGGTCTAAAAAGGGGCCCGAAGGTCTGCTCCGGACCAACGATCAAATGACTGATTGGAGGGTAGGGTGCTGACGTAACGTAACATTAAGTAACATTAAGTTACGTAACATTAAGGTCGTTAGTCCGCGGGACTGGGCCCTCAGATGTCAGTTAGAAGGCCGCTTATGCCAATGGGAGACTCCTTGGGACTCTGACCTCTATTTCGGTCAGAGAGCACCAACACTGGACAGTCAGCTCCGCGTCAGTCTGAGCCCGGGGGCCCATTTCCCAAGGAGGGACAAGTTCGAGACACGTGACTGATATTGGCCGGAACTCCTCAAACAATGAGAACCCCGCGTCTGTCAGGAGCCTTAAGTCCCTAACAGAGAGTTTTGTCTTTGCAAGGCGCTTTGAGTCCGCCAGGGGAGTGTATGCTGAATAGGGACATGGACGGGACCCCAAATGTCAAAAGGCCTCATGAGATGGGGTCCGATGGCGCCCATCGGGACCCGATGACAACGAAAGTGGCTATGACAGCTTACGATGAGAGTTTACAAGGAGGCAACGGAAGCCCTGCGTAAGCCAGAGGCCCCTGTGCCAAACGGGGACCGTCCTTCCCTTCCGTCCGACCTTCCGGGGACCGTCCGACCGAGCCAGCGGCGCATGAAGCCAAAGAGGGCTCGCTGTGCCAATTTTTGGGCACCTGTGGCGATAAGTGATTTTGTTTCGTTAATGAGGTCGCCGCGTCGATGCGATGTCAAATGCTCGGGTCAAGGAGCCTCCTGGGGTCGCCTGTCAGACATGCGACCAATGCACGATTGATCCCTTTAGAGCCTCCGTATCGACCACGGGCCCCGCCCCCGTGTCGCCAGCATGGCAGCCGGCAGGCACCCCACGCTCGCACGAAATAGCCGTTTAGCACCGACCGGCGAAATATAATGTACCCCTAGTGTTCTATCACGAGCCCGCTGCCCGGAAAACGTCAGGGGCATTCTTGGAATTCAATAGGCTGGATCGCAATGGTCTGAGAAATGAAAAGGCCGGCGCAAACGGGAGCGTGCATTCTTGTTGGGAATCGTCCTGTAAACACATCACATAAACAGTGTTTGAGCGTGCGTACTCGCAATCTCAGAAGCAAGAGCAGCAATGGTCACGGTCACAGTTTTCATCAAACCGACCGGCGCAGGCTGCTGCGGCCAACTCCGGGCGGCGGGCGCCGGGCGCAGGAGAGCAGACATCGTGAGATTGTTTTCACTGCTGGCTCGGCTGCGGGCGCTGCCACGCAGGCGCGAGAGCTCGGTGGTGGGTGGGAACCGCCGGGCGTAGAGTGTGGCCGCCCGGAGTCCCGGCTGGTGACCAGTGGTCTGCCCCCGGCGTGCTGCAGATCTCGAGCCCTCCACGGTCGAGCGCGTAGCAGGTCAGGTCACCTGACACGGTCACTCCTCGCGCTAGTCTCCTGACCAGCTTGATGGTTTCCCCGGCGTGGCCGTTTGCCTGGGGAGGGGGGAGGGATTACGGGTGGACATGCGGTGCGTCACACCCCAACGTCACGGGAAGTTTCTGGAAGGATGGACGGTGTACTGCGGGACGACATTGCCACGGGGGTTCCCTGCGACATCGCCCGCAGGGAACCCCCGTCACGGCGGAGATCTCTCGCAGGTGGCGGACTGGAGGCAGGAAGGAGCTCGGTGGTGGATGGGAACCGCCGGCGTAGAGTGTGGCCGCACAGACTGACTCCTCCCGCAGTGTGGCCGCGCTGACTGATTCCTCCCGCAGTGTTGGCCGCACAGACTGACTCTTCCCGCAGTGTGGCCGCACTGACTGACTCCTCCCGCAGTGTGGCCGCACAGACTGGCCGTTCCCGCAGTGTGGCCGTACTGACTGACTCCTCCCGCAGCGTGGCCGCACTGACTGACTCCTCGCGCGATTTGGCCACACTGACTGACTCCTCACGCAGTATGACGGAAGGAAGGAGTCAGTCTCTCAGTGCACGACGGCGGGTCACCCGGATAGTCGGTCGACATACACCACGTAGGTTGGCCCGCATGGCTGAAATGGTTTATGGAGACGGATTGGAAACGCGGCTGGGCTTGGGGTCGGACATCAGCGGCTGGCGCTGCTGACTGGACAGTGGCTCACTGCATGCCTGGCTGACGAACCGACGTGGCCGTCACAGGCCAGTACACGAACTGGCGGGCACGACGCTGAGTGCCTTCGATGCCTCGGTGTGAGTCGTGTAGGCGTTGCAGAGTTTCTCGTCGGAGGCTGTGAGGGATGACCAGACAGGGACTGCGTACCAAGATGCCGCCGTGAACGATGAGGTGACCGTGCCCGCCCCAGTACGGCCGCAGCGGGGCGGGTAGATCAGACCGGCGATCGGGGAAGCCGTTAAACACGACACGGCACGACGCGTGCCGTCTCGGGGCCAGTTATCCGGCGTCGGCACGTGCCGTCTCGGGGCCAGTTATCCGGCGTCGGCACGTGCCGTCTCGCGGACGCCAGTCAGGGGGATGTCTTCGATGGGAGACGCCCGGGCTCCATCTGGACCCAGCTGGGTCGCAGCGCGCGCGACGAGACTGTGGGAACTGTGGGAGGACGCTACTTTTAAGTAGCGTCCTCTTCAGCGATTTTGTCGCCCGGAAAGGAATCATTCGCAGGGATTCTGGAGAGGGTGTGTGCTATGCAGTGGTGCTTCCCGGACTGCCAGGCTGTGGTGGAGTTGTACGCGACCTATGCGCAGGCGCGTCAGCCGTGGGTTGTCGATCTCCGGCAAGGATTTCTGGCTGAAGATGGGTACCAGTGGACATTGGACTGAAAGGACGTCGAAAGAAGGGAGACCTTCGACCCTTTCGGAAGGCCCAGGTCACGGTAATGGGTTTCAGCTTGGTGACGGCGTAGCGGGATCGCGTCGCTGACAGCAGTGGGAAGTCGCACTGCACCAGCCGCCACTGCTGACCGTGACGCTGTAACAAGGCATGCCCCCGTCCGTGCAGCCGTGAGGCGTCGGTCTGCAGGACGGTGGCCCGTCGCGGGCCGAGGACTGCGAGTACTGGAGGTGAGATGAGCACCTTTGTCACAGCTGCGAAGGTACGAGTGTGAGCCTCCGTCCACACCCTCGTGTTCTGGGGGCGAAGCAGGTCAGATGCTGCTAGTGCAGCATCGGACGAGAAAGCACCACCAGGTATAGTCCAGGTAAGGCACCCCCAGATAAAGTCAGGTAGCTGACGAGCAGGCGCTGGTTCGCCAGTCCCACGGAGTTGCGCCAATCGGTGGCGTCGGCAGGTGTGGGAAACTCAGCGCTGACCTTGACCTGTGTCGACCGTGAGGCCACCGCGGTCGTATCGTAGCCACAGCAGATGATGGGCGGCTCGGTCAAGGCCAGCTTGTCGGGGTGCGGCGTGATGCCTGCTGCGTCGCACCGCTCCAGGGTGCTGATGACGTGCTGCAGGCGCACCGCTCCAAGGTGCGGGTGCCTGCTGCGTCGCACCGCTCCAGGGTGCGGGTGCCTGCTGCGTCGCACCGCTCCAAGGTGCGGGTGCCTGCTGCGTCGCACCGCTCCAGGTGCGGGTGCCTGCTGCGTCGCACCGCTCCAGGGTGCGATGCGCTGCGGCGCACCGCTCCAAGGTGCGGGTGCCTGCTGCGTCGCACCGCTCCAAGGTGCGATGACGTGCTGCAGGCGCACCGCTCCAAGGGCGGGTGCCTGCTGCGTCGCACCGCTCCAGGGGCGATACGCTGCAGGCGCACCGCTCCAAGGTGCGGGTGCCTGCTGCGTCGCACCGCTCCAGGGTGCTGATGACGTGCTGCAGGCGCACCGCTCCAAGGTGCGGGTGCCTGCTGCGTCGCACCGCTCCAGGGTGCGGGTGCCTGCTGCGTCGCACCGCTCCAAGGTGCGGGTGCCTGCTGCGTCGCACCGCTCCAAGGTGCGGGTGCCTGCTGCGTCGCACCGCTCCAGGTGCGATGACGTGCTGCGGCGCACCGCTCCAAGGTGCGGATGCTGCTGCGTCGCACCGCTCAAGGTGCGGATGCCTGCTGCGTCGCACCGCTTCAAGGTGCAGATACCTGCTGCAGGCGCACCGCTCCAAGGTGCGGATGCCTGCTGCGTCGCACCGCTCCAGGGTGTCGATGACGTGCTGCAGGCGCACCGCTCCAAGGTGCGGGTGCCTGCTGCGTCGCACCGCTCCAGGGTGCGGGTGCCTGCTGCGTCGCACCGCTCCAGGGTGCGGGTGCCTGCTGCGTCACACCGCTTCAAGGTGCGGATGCCTGCTGCGTCACACCGCTTCAAGGTGCGGATGCCTGCTGCGTCGCACTGCTTCAAGGTGCGGATACCTGCTGCAGGCGCACCGCTCCAAGGTGCGGATGCCTGCTGCGTCGCACCGCTCCAAGGTGCGGATGCCTGCTGCGTCGCACCGCTTCAAGGTGCGGATGCCTGCTGCGTCGCACTGCTTCAAGGTGCAGATACCTGCTGCAGGCGCACCGCTCCAAGGTGCGGATGCCTGCTGCGTCGCACCGCTCCAAGGTGCGGATGACGCGCTGCAGACGCGCGGCATGTTCCCCGTCGACGATCAGCCAGCAGTCCCAGTCAGTCATGTTCCCGGTCAGCAGTCAGCCAGCTCGTCGTCGACGATTTTGCAGGTGCGCGGGATGACGGAGAGGAGTTGGTTGACCGTCGGTTGGCAGACCAGACCGTCGGTTGACCGTCGGTTGGACTCATCTCCGCTGGCAGAGAGACCACGTGGCAGACTTCGCATCCGTAACCGACCCCACGGGATTACGGAACAGGCGAGACTCTAGTCACGGTGGTCAAGTGCTACCTGGAAGTAATCAGATCGGGCGTCCAGCGTATTCAAGCAGCACGCCCGGACCGCGATGCTGAAGACCACGTCTCGCGGTGTGTACACCGGGTGGGCGTCCCTCCGAAGGTTCAGGCGAATCAGGTCCCCGGTCAGGCGGACTGGCGACCCCTGACTCTGGCAGGATCGGCTGGCTTCGCCACCGGAACGATGGGCTAACACTATCTGGCGGGGTAGTCCACAGGAGCGCGACGTCACCCTGCTCCAGGAGCTCATCCAACTGTTGACGAATGTCCTCCTGCAAGGCTAAGGGGAAAGGCCGCGGCGGCGTGACTACATGTGGACGAGCGTCGTCCGTCAGCTCGATGCGTGCCGGCCACCAGCCACTTCCCGAAGTAGCGGGGCCGAGCAAAGACGCGTGGAAAGGCCTCCTGGAAAAGCCTCCGGAAAGACTTCTTTGAGGGCCGTCAGGTGAGCTTCTCGTTGCTGTTGGGAAAACTTCCTGAGAGCCAGATCCTACTTCGGGGACGGCCCACGTGCGCGGGTCACGTGGTGGTCAGAAAACTGATCCCTCTACGTGCGTTGCATGATGTTATTCCGTCGGCGCGGGGACGTTCCGGCGCCTCCCCCCTGCGTGCTCGGTGAGGTGCCGCCGGCCGTCGGCCGTCGCAGCGCGCCCTGTTGGGCTGTGCTGAGGTCACACAGCGGCGCCCGGGCCGGCGGCGTGGGGGCCTCCGGTGACTCGCGAGCCGGCGGCACGAGGGCCTCCGGTGACTCGTGATCCGGTGGCGCGAGGGCCTCCGGTGACTCGCGAGCCGGTGGCACGAGGGCCTCCAGTGACTCGCGAGCCCGCGGGTCCGGGGGCCTCCGGTGACTCGCGAGCCGGCGGTGCGGGGGCCTCTGGTGGTTCGCGGGCCGGCGGCGAGGGAGGCAGCAGCAGAGGAGCCCGTCGAGACGCTCGCGAGCTGGGCAGAGAAGGTCGGTGATATGATACCGAGGGCGATGGAGTCACGCCATGAGGGCAGAGCGCCGCTGATTCCCTGCAGATACAGATGCAGTCTGCGACAGATACAGCCGCGGCTGCTGTGATCGCGCCCATGGTCGCATGTTATCGTTTCGCAGCACTTAAGCTCGTGTTCACTGGTGGCTGACAGCTTGTTTACAGGCGGGCACAGACCGTCGACGTCAATGCGCGAGGCTATAGCTTGAGCAACCCTCATACACGTCTCCGCGACAGTATCAGGCGTCCAGAGGGCTGAGCATGTCTCATCATCATGTGTTACCGATAGCCGGACTCGGAGAGTGTGCTGAGACGACAGGCCACAAACGCGGACGTCGGCCACGTCCGCGCGGGGCTAGTTCCAGCCTCGGTCGTGCTGCTGGGAGCGGTGGCGTTCGCGCGCCACAGCGCCACGCTGGCAACACACGCACTGAAGGTGGCCGCGGCGATTGCACCGGTAGCCGGTGGCGGACCGAGCGGGACAGGCCTGTCCGTCGCCGTGAGGAAGTCGGCCGCAGGCGGCACACCTGTCCGGCGTCGGGGACGGATCTCGCCGACGAGAGCCCGACAGGCCGGGGTCGAATCGACGGGGTCTGGTGGTCCTACTCCGGCAGTAGACGGACACGGGGTGGACGCGGCCGCGGGATATGGCGGCAGAGTTCTGGCAGAGTTTTCCTACGCACGGCAGATGTTGACGGCGGCCTGCAGGGTCAGATTCCTCTCGCTCAGAAGCGCTCGCAACGTGTCCTCATCCCAGATCCCGGCGACAGTGCGGTCACGGAACTGCGAGTGAGCGCAATGCTGGCACAAATTGCTGAACTGATTGATTTCGCGCGAGGCCATGAGACGGTCCTCAAACGTCTCACCGTCTGCCCGCTGCCGGCGAAGAACTCGTGCCGGTCCAGGGTGAGGTTTCGCTGCTGGTGCAGATAACGCTCCACGTCACAGGTGATGGACTGAACGTCGGAGGTGTTTGTGACGCGGCCGAGTGTCCGTGTCCACAGGCCGTCCAGCAGAGCGATGAGTGTAGCCGCCTGGCCGGCCGGCGGCAGGTCGAACAGGCCGGTGATGATGCCGTACCCCTCAAACTTGTCCCTCCATGACGAGGACTCCCGCATGCTGGCGCTCTCCATCAGCCCGGAGCGGGTGTCGGCGCCGCACCCAGCCGTCTTCTGCCGCTGGGGGCTGCTGTACCAGAGGCTGCACCGGAGCGTCCGTAGGGCTGACATAGGGTCGATCATAGGGTCGATTTGGCCTGGTTGGCTGATTCGGTCAGCATCAGTAGCCGCTCCTCCCGCTGCGCTGAGGCCCTGACCTTGCCCTGCGGGAGGTGCGTCAGGCGGAAGAAGGTCTGGGCGAGGTCTGGTCAACCTGGAAGGAAGGTTCATGGCAATAGATCCTGCCAGCTGCGCCACGTTGCAGTGTTCACTGCTGGTGTAATTTTGGATGAAAGATAATAATTCCCAGATGAACATAGGTTGGCTACATGTTAATGCAAATTTCTGACCCCGTGTTGATTTATAATCTGCGCTCACTAGCATCTATGTTACCAGTGTATCTGTATAACACAGAAAAATCCAGGGAAGTCCGCGAGTGTCAAGGACTAGAAAAGACTCATCTGAATAAATAGCTCTGGCGCCCTGTTACATGCAGTCATTAAACGCTCCGTTCCCTCAGTTTATTTACTTCAAAATGCTAACAGCATTGTGGCTCCCGGCACCTTTTGGCTTACATTTCAGTCAAAAAAGGTAAATATTAAAAAATACGCGGAGAAAATTATGCCTCTCGAAGTCAAGTGGGCTATATCCGGCTATTTTGATTTTGTGGGCGGGGCCTTTTATCACGAGGGGGTTCTTTGTCAGCCATGTGCTCCCTCCCCCCTTACCAAGACTACCAGCGGTCATGCGTGGCTGGGCTCATTAAACACCGAGTATACATACGTATGTACAATTGCTTGGCCGCTGAAGAGCCAGCTCAGCTAGTTACGTTGTTTCAGTTAACCTGCGTTGCACCTGGCATCGACATAACGGACATTTCATTTGTCACACGTTCGTTCGAACTGAAGCGGGTGTGGTTCGTTTCCCGTTCAGAGGCATAACAGCTTAGAATAGTGTCCCCCATAAGAACAGCTGGCCAGGATTGCGTTCTTAATCTCAACAGGCGCGCATCTGCCTAAGCGTATTTGGGAAAGGTTGGGTGAGGGCTATTGTCTGAAATGATGAATGGGGTAGTGAGGATGCTTTGTTCTACTTTAATTAGCTTTAAGTTATTGAAAAGTTGTACATTGATTACCTTTTCATTGCAATTCTTGTTATCGATGAAATTCTGGCGTATCGAGACACTGCGACGAGAACGGGTTGTGATAGCTGGATATATTTTGGACACTTATTCTTATGAGTATGTAAGTAAATGACTAACAGAATAACTTCAGCATATCACGGAAAATATGTGTGGATTTCATTTTTCAGTATGCAAAAGAGAAGTGCAGCTGTCTCTTGATCTTCACAAATCAGTCACTGAAGAAGCTGGCAGTGCTTATAAGAGCCTGATTAAGTTTTTATAAGAAGCGGATGCAAACTGGTGGGCTTCCATATATGATTCCTGTCGCCACGCGCATGAGCTTCAAAAGATAAGCTGCAAGATATGTGAGGTACGCATGTACAAATATACATATATATATATATATATATATATATATATATATATATATTCGTGGATTCATTTACAATGCCAAACAGAGCTTAATTGGACCAAATATGCGATGCTTTCCGTACCCGTTGGCTTATGGCAACGTCTATGACTGCCCACCCACCTCCATTATTTTGAGACATGGAAAGCCATGGCTACCCTGGATATCCTTGTAAAGCTTGGAGAAGTGTGACCGACAAAAGTACATGTCCAGATCCATGATGTGTACCAAAACAAAACGATAGATGTGAAGAATGTGCTTCGCGATTAAAAATGGAGAACGCGGCATCAGCGACAGAACAAGATCGGATCGGGAACAGGTGCACGTGGATTTCTCGACCAGGAATATCATCACCGGCCGTGAAGCCAGTGCTGATCTTCTCAGCGCATGCCGGGAGGTTTTAGCAGTACTTTTGCGAAGGAGATTAGGAGAGAAGAGACTAGAGATTACTACTGGATTAGTAGAGGAGAGACTGAAGATTGCTCCTGGATTCATCGTCACCAACGGGAAACGATGCGTCTGTCCATAGAATGAATACAGCTTAAATCTCAAGCACCAATAAACTTCAGCACTGCCTCTTTCGCCGGAAAGATTATGGCAACTGATAAATTGCATGGTGTAACTGATCACGAAAGATCAATTACACCATGTTCTATGATAAAAAGTACGTGGTCCTGATAGGTTTTCAGTAACTTAGCCAGATTTTTACCCGGCAGGACCAAGATTGGATATGGGGCCAACCGTTGTGGTCTTACGCCCTTGTTTTTATTCGGGGACATTTTACAGCTTGTGATCACCTTTTGATGTCAAGAAGCCCGTTGATGGGTTTTAGAAACACCATGCGTTAAATTGTAAAAAGTAGGTGGCGGGGCCTTATACCCACCGTGTTCATGATGTTGGTATTATGGCCTCCTATCTTTACTCCACAGAACAACTGTCAGAGGGTGGTATGAAATTAGATAAGATTGCTTGGCGAAACCGCTCTTTTTGACACAGATGCTGCCGTGCTTGAAAGTAGTGCTCCCCTCCGCCCTCCAATTTTGCTCAAATCGCCCTGCTGCCACTGTTACGTTCGTTTAGTTTACTATGTTTTGCATATTTTTATATATTTTTATGTATCTTAGTTTATTACCGATCAATATTCTGCGATCAGCAAAGGCACTCACAGCCCCAAAGCCTTCAAGCGTCCAGCCAGCGTGCTAAAAGGTGCTAACATGCTCGAACGTGCCAGCGCGCTGGAGGCGTTTGACCTGTTGCTGTCGTCTCGTGCATCATAAGCCAAACACTCAGTAAATTGAAAGTATTTCCTAGTCAAGAATGGCGACAGTTCAGTAAGCACCTACGCCTCCTTTGATCGCTAGCTCAGCCCTTTTCCCCTACACCTGTGTGCCCTCGTGCGGCCTCTTCGCATCACCTCCCGCGCACGGACGGGTCTCCCGCCGCTCGGCCCTCCCCCTCCCCCATCCCCCATCCGCCGCTGCCGCCACCCGCTGCGCCGCAGATTACCGCGCGAAACGGAACAAATTGGCGCGAGAGAGCCGCCGTCGGCTCACGCTCGCGTTTCTTCGAGATCGCGTGCAACCGTACAACCGCAGCCTCCGCTTCCGCCTTTTTGTGGCGTTTTTTGTTAGCGGCCGCTCTCGGTGGCGATTTACGGGAGCGGACACCCGGTTTTTGTCGTCTTTTTTGTGGCGTTCCCGTACTCGCTATGGTTGCCGCGGATCTCATTTATTGGGTGTTGGGTGAAGTAACGATGGGGGCCAATTGACCGGCACCTAGTACAGCAGAATGGATGAGCGTTACGCCCATGTTTGACCGGAGGCGGTTTATCGGCAGGTGCTTCCGATTGAGGAAAGGATGGGACGACTGTGCTGTTCTGAGGATGTTTCGGGAGTTGCCATTCGCGATCGCATTCTCGACAGAAGTCTTCGGGCGAAACGCATGCCTGGAGAAATAATGGGCTGGCATCGGACGTAGTGCTTTTTCACACCATGATGACACATCAATGGTAACGTCATTACTGTCTCATGCCGCACTATATGGCTACGCGATCCCATAATGTGCCAGGTAATGATGACATGGTCAGGTCGTCCAGAGGTAAAGCGTAGGAAATGAAGGTGATAAGGAATGATGCTTAACATTTGTTACTTGGTTTTAGGCGCACTGGGTGGCATGGAACGCTGTTTATGATGCTTGACAAAACCAATTGAGCTGCTCTTACTTGTTACAAAATTCTCTCGAGAGGCACGTCCCAGCTCGCGAGGGATGCAGCTAAATCCGACTTTAAAAAAGTTGCCGTTACATCTATGGTACCGCATGATAGGAAGGGACGCACGGAACCCGTTTGATAGGCAGGGACGCACGGATCCCGTTTGATAGGAAGGGACGCACGGATCCCGTTTGATAGGAAGGGACGCACGGATCCCGTTTGCCGGTCACCACGTAATGAAGTTTCGCCTCTGAGCATGCTTACGTACTTGGAGAGGTAGTGGAAAGGTCTGCGCGCTCTAGGTGTGACCCTTGTGACCTAATTGACGTGTCACTATTCATGTTGACCGCAAGGATTAAAACTGCCGGATACATTTTGTCGAATGCCGCAGGCCGAGTTGAGCTGGAATGCTCCATCTGATCGGATCGGCTCTGACGCCAAATACTCGGGATTAAAATGATGAACACAATACAATTTCGCCTCCAAGTTGCGATTAGAATCAATTGCTGAACCATACAAATTAGCCGGACTGGTGTTTGGCTGCGGACGTCAATCCCGTAAAACAAAGGAGTGTGAAGGAAATACGCCCATAACCGGGGACGCCGGGCGTTCGTTTATGAGTTGTAAATGTATGAGACGAATATCTCGCACTGCCGTGTAAAAACATGTGTAAACTTTGGCTTCTGGTCTTTCTCTAGTATCTCAACGCCCACAACTTGATATCAATAAGACAGCGTCGTGTCAGTCGGCCGGTTTATCGGACCAGTCATCGTACGGTATAAAAATCCCGAATGTCGACCATTTGCAGTCAACAGTCTTCATTCTTTCAATTATTGTCAGCGTGAATGTATAATGTCGCCACTTAATGCTTTAATAAGTCCTGTGACTTGATGCTGGTTCAAGGGGTGGGTTAATGTTGATTCACTTATCCAAGCAACTAGATGAAACCGAATCCAACTGTGAATCACATCAAAAGCCAAACGATCGGATCAAGCCTGACTCACAGGTCACGGAAGCTTGATAAGGTTCAGAATCTGAACCAGGGCAATTACAGGTCTGGCTACAAGCTCGCAATTTCCCTCTACCGTCTCATAGATAGGCCTTGAATGTAAAGGACCGCTAAATGCACTATATTCAATCTAGTGACCTTATCTCCCCGCATCAAAGGTCACATGTCCTGACGTCAAATGACACGAACACAAGACACTTTACACAAATTACAGAGTACTCAGCGGGCTGTTCTAGTAAGCTTCAGCCAGCTTTGTTGTTGAGATAACGGGAGACTGTCGCCCATTCCTCTCCCAGCAAAGAGACCGCTGTGCCTCCCGAGGAGACTTAACTGCGAACAGGTGATAAAGTATGGACTATGGAGATTGAGGTCATTACCATCGTAATCATCGCGCGGCGTTGTGGACGTCCAAAGGCAAAACCATTATAGGGGTTTCTTTAGTTCTTTGCTCTCAGAAAACCAGCGTCATTCCCACATCCGCTGCCCGCTGCCCAGCGTCATTCCCACATGCGCTGCCCGCTGACCGGGAAGCACCCACCCCAGAACATTTAAAAATAAATTGATTGAGCAACCAAATGCCGATGCTCTGCTCAGAATCAAAGACTTAGCTACGGCACGCCTAGTGGCATAGACAACGGGCAAGAGAGGCTTTTGGGGTCCCCTGGAGAAACCTCAGAGTACTTTTTGGCAGGGATCCTTAGCACGAAGCAATCCTTCGAATGAGAACATAAGGTTACTAATCTCTGAGGTGGAAGCACCTGCAGTTGGAAGCCTCTCATGCCCCAATTTGACCCCCTTCTGGGCGAAATCCTGACAACATTACTGACCTCCTGAGGACCCCAGATGTAGTGTTTCTGCTCACGCGAATGCAAACCATTCTCGCTAGGCTATGCGCAATGTGAGTGCTCTCATCTTGACGACGACCTTACTGTTCACATTTACGGCGTACCTGTTTTGCCTTCCCAATTTCAGAGGCATGACTCTTACACCTGTCAACCCAATGCAAATTATTTGGAATACGAAGGGAAATGATGAACAACAATCTGATCAAAGCAATGTGATTGATTCTGAATGGATTTCAGAAAAGCCCCAGTGTGAGCTGAAAAACTGTAGGTGATATACTGAATCTCAAGCAAGACACAAACAGTGCGCTCGTTGACCAAGCAAAATGAGTCAGTATTTGCGTGCACTGTTGATAAGAAGGCCGACTGCATGTTGACTGAAGTTTACATGTTGCATGCAAACGTTGAACAGCATGCCATCTCGGAACAGGCTGGGTAATTACAACATGAGCATTGCAGCATTTTCTGCAGCATGAGCAGCCCACACAATCTCACTAGCACTGTCATGCCAAAAAAATCATTTTATTTGAATGGTACTTTTGGAACGTACCCACTCTTTGATGTATTGCGTTCAGTTAGGCAGAGCGCAGCGGACAATTTGTGCAACCATAAATCTGGTTCATTCAGAAATATCGTTCATTGTGTAATGACGCGAGGACATTTTCTGTGCTGCAAAAGGGCATTGAGGTCTTGCTGACCTTGCATGAAGGGTCACAGAGATTTGACAACTGCATGCAGGTATGGTTAGGTGGTAAGATGCGAGCAAGTGCCAACGTGCCAGTAAACGCAAGGCTTATCAGTAAAAGTGAGTTTGATATGCTCTCCGAAAAATTCACGACTGATACTCCCGTATCTTCCACAATATCGCGCATATCTTTAGCAATAGAAAACAGGTTTTGAACAAAATCAACAGGTGCACACACGAAAAAAGACTGCAACAGCCGTCAGAGAGCTTGCGTCATTTGTCCAAGGCAGCGCACACTCAGAGTTATTTCATAATTCCCCATGCCATTTTTCGGAAGCTCTGCCATTAATTACCAACGACCTGTTCTGGTCTTTTCTCATAAAACGTTTAAGACAGCAATGCGTACATGTTTAATGAAATACAGCATCCGTGCCACAGATTAAAGCAATGTATGATACAAATGTTGGTGATAAAGGCCCTGCCCTCCCCTCGCATTCACAGCTGAAATCGTGGTATTATAGTTTTGTGATCAAGCAATGCCCCCTATATTGATTTGCATTTGGATTCTGGATTTTGCCTGACAACCATCCACGAGGTGGCTTTTCAGGTTTCAGCTGGTTACAACGTTCACCAGTTCCGGGTCATTACATTACTCGCTGACGACGGCACATTACAAAAACACATTGCGACGCAACGCAATATATATATATATATATATATATATATATATATATATATATATATAAGCGGGCGATGTTACGCGATTTGCTATAATTTCGATACTATGAACTGAACTCGAGTGTACAATATGATCATACAAAATACGATATTATGAATACCATACAATGAATACACAAGAAACTAGCATAGGTTTAAAACCAAGGCGCATGACCTAAACATTTGCGTTTTGAAATGCGAGTTTTTAATCCCTCAAAAGCAAGAGATGAAGACATAGTGGTGGTCGGAGGCAGGCGGTTCCAAGCTGCCGGCACGATAAGGAGAGGCTCTCTTGGTGGCCTGCAATCGGCATCTGAGCAGGTGGAGAGACATTGGCATGGAGCGTCTCCCTTAGTTGGCGTCTCCCTTAGTGGAACAGAGAAACGTGGCTTAAGGAGACTGAACAGCCGGGGGCGATCCTTTGCATTTTGGGGCTTTTTGAATACTTTCAAGCGCGCTCCTTTCTCTCACCAAGTCATCAATCCGGGGCCAGCCTAGAGATTCCAGAGTCAGTGTTATGCTAGCTGCAAACTATGACAGAGAAACAACTCTGGAGGCAAAATTCAAAATGTTTTGGATCCTTTGCACCTGGCACTTGATCGCGCCACCCTATACGCATAGACAGTAAATTATGTGCGGAAAAACGTAGGCTTCGATAATAATTTTGAAAATATTAGATGTACTGTAATGCCTGAGTCGGTACAGCGTGATCAAAATTCCGTTGCATTTTTGTACGACTTCGGCGACATGCTTCTCCCACTAAAGCGTCGGGTCTATGACCATAACGAGAAATTTGATGGGCCATGAAGAGGGATAGATAGTGAGATAGCAATCAAATCTAATTAACTCGATGACATGTGCGTGAGACGATGCGATTTTAATGAGCGACGATGCAAAGCAAATTATATGCACATGCATATTTATGTGACTTTGTCCATGGTTTGCTGGCCAGTCATGGACCAGCCAGTGAGTGGACCAGCACTTTGAGTTAGTTCACCATACCGACTGGAAGCTGCCGACAGGCGGGACGGTGAAAGGTGGCGATGCCATGGCATGCGACTTTTCTTGGGATATTGCAATGGGCCCCTGTCGTCCAGACCACGACAGGCCAGCAGGTAGCGGCTAGCATCGCTCTGAGGTGGACCCGAGTGTCAGAGGCGAAAATAACGCCCCTGTCGTCCAGAACCACGACAGGCCAGCAGGGAGCGGTTAGCATTGCTCTGAGGTGGACCCGAGTGTCAAAAGTAAAAATAGCGTGGGGTCACTGCAGTAATGACGCGGAGTTACTGCAGGAGTTACCTCCAGGTGCGGTGGATAATGGGCCAAACCCTTCATGGCTATCTGCTCATGGTCTACTTCAATATGAAATAAATGTGGGTACTTGAGGCTTCCGGCATTTCCTGCACCATCATTTTCCTTGCTAGGCATCGCGATCGTGAAAGCGGATGGCATGGGTCTGAGGATGTGGGTGTTGCAGCACGTTGAAAATGTATACTTTCTTTTATCACCTTAAGGGAAAAACCAAGTGTAAACGTAACATGCACGTGAAGAACACTATGATACAATCAATGCAAAAATGTTCATCTGAAGAAAACAGATCTACTAGAAGATAATATTAGCTTTTACTCGTGAACCAGTAACGTTGTGACGTCAATGATCAATATCCTGATAAAATAGATCACTCTTTACACAAATTTATGGGCTGTCATGACAGTTTTAGTCCCCCCCCCCCCCCCCCACCTACTTTGCAATCGTTACCGCGTCCCTGTGAGCTTCTGCTCCCGCTAGAAGGGTTTACGGAAGGGCAGTTCTCGGTGTAAGCTGGTCGCGCTTGGTGTAGCCAGGGCTACCAGAGAAGGTTACGCAAAGGTGACGTCACCATGGGAATAAAGTTTGGTAGCCCATAGTACGGTTCTTGGCTGATGCTACGCGAATGCTGGTAGGTACTAATAACATGATTATGAACGGATATTTCGCCAATGAACTGGACAGTCATCCTGACCTACACCTCTATTACAATGTTATATGAACATGTATTGTACATTTTGCATTTAAAGCCTTCTCAGGACAAATCAGTTCTATGGTCTGCTTCCAAAAATAGATCCTACTAAACCACGTTTTCTAGGCCCAGTACTTGCGCCATATTCGTCGTGGTTAAAGTGCCTGAACGTTTATATATAATGGCTCTTTGTGATATATATATATATATATATATATATATATATATATATATATATATATGTATGTATATATATATATATATATATATATATATATATATATATATATATGTATGTATGTATAAATGACTGGGTTTAATGAGTAATGCTCACATTGGGTTTATAAATAGGCAATAATTGTTCATTTATCCTGGTACGGCAGTACCTAAATGGAGTTAAATGTTAAAGTAAGGTAATGTGAAGAGGGCAGTTTTCAAAAATTCGCTGTTACTTTACCGTTATATTGCTAGTCGTTGGTTAACCTGCAGACCCATAATGTAGGATGGGTTAGGTGACAAACGTGCGCGGGAAATAATACCACAACTACCCTTATACATCCCCAAGACTTCCCAGCGGAGATATGGGCCATCACTCTTTGACTGGCAGAAATCGAAAAATTGCCAGAAATCGTCTCATTTTACAGGAAAATCTGCTATCTTGAACTGCAATGGCGCACTCTGCATTTACACCCCAGGGGTTCACCGCTCATGGCCTCCATTAGGGCAAGCTAACCATGCATCCACCCTGGCAACGCCCCTTCTAAGGCTACAGGATGGGCATTCAAATTTCTCAATGCGCGTCCCAGGGCGCTGCAAGCCCGTCTGAGCCGCCGTTTCTCACCTCCACACTATGCTGTTGTTGTATGTTGTACTCTGAATGTATGTTGTGATATTAAATATGTTAGATCGAACAAATCGGCTTATGGAAATATTTAGGTTCAAATCATCCCACAAAAAATCGGGGTTTTCATGCGCACGTAGCATTGGTGCCATATGACTTAGTCCCATGATGACGTCACAGCATCGCTACACAGAATGCAGTAATGCGAGGGTTTGGGAGTAGACAGAGGGCCGCAAGGGTTGCATCCTGCTAAACTAAAAATTCGTAGATAGCGCAAAGAAAGCGACATCTTTCGTTCTGATATTTAGCTGTTAATCTAGAGTACTCTTTCTTTTCGCCCTGCACCGCCCTGCTTTGTTTTAGAGTCCCATAAGTTTCTTAGAAATTATGTGTAACTGGCATGGCTACATCTGGGATCGCTTACACGCGGACCACTGTCTTGACTCGATGCATGAGTGACTGAATGCATTGGCGTTATAAAATTCGTACCGTCTGGTGGTAGAAGCATAAAGCTGCCACAAATCCATAAATACCATTTTCACACATATTCAACAGTGATTTGATTCAACACCACAAGGAGCAGAATACGTGAAGACTGTTTAAAAGAAGACAAATACAAGAGGAATACCTGTACTGCGAATCAACAACTTATGCAGTATGTGTAATCAGTGAAACCAACGATCACAACATGCGTTCATGGACGCCAAAAGCGGGCACGTTATAGTTTTTGTTGCGCTTTTGACCAAACATGACCAATTTCGTAAAATATTGTATGGCTTGTTTTGTTCCCGGCGCCACATTTTAGCATGGTAAAATGAATTTTGTAGGAGCGCTATGCTAGTTTTGGACAAGCCAAACCGACCATTGGATCAATCTATATCAACGTCAATAGCAAAGGGGTAGTGGATGTGTTTATCAGCTACTGGAGAGAAAGATAACTTACATAACCAGACCTTTTGAGTGTAACCGTGTCGGAGCGTAACTTCTGAGTGTAAAGTTATGTCCTCAGCAGTGGCGCAAACCGAGCGGTCCCTGGCGGCGCCGAGAGCCGGCCCACGCCACTGGTCACTTTAAGCTGAACATAGCTGAAGCAAGCCATCTCAGAGAATGTCAGCGCGATTCAACGGCCACGGCGCAAGAGTGGAATGGCTAAAATAACGTGTTCCGCCAAAAGTGGTACCTTATTTGCTAGATGCTATACGACAATTGAAATTGGTTTCTGCGGCAATCGAAACCTGGGTTCTGTGGCAATCGGAATCTAGCCTGTGCGGCAACCAGAATCTAGCTTCTGCGCTGATGGCTGTTGCATCAATGCCAGCAGACAGTCAGCCGTCAACGGAAAACGTCGCGCTGCGTTGTGTAAATGAAAGTCCGTTACCAGCGCTAGTACCAACAGAACTTGTCGGTTTCAAGTCTGCTGTCACACAGCCATCTGCTGGTGCCGCCGTGGGGCCACTGCCGTGTTTTGAGGTTGTTTGCTTCTCCGCCCGTGGCGTTCTGCCGGGGGCCCCCTGCGCTGTCCCCGCTCCGGTGTGTACCGCAGGCGCAGCGCTGGTGCGCAGTTGGTCACGAGACAAATCTCTCATGACATAACTCAATGCTTGTTTGATAACTTGCTTGAATCCCAAGAAATATACCAGATCTCAAAGGACTTCTCGAAACAATTATGAAAAAGACTCTGGATCTTAAAAGATCCTTTCGCAGACCCGGAAAAAAATGATGGTCGTGGAGATCTAGTAGGATAACTTTGGGACTGGATAACGGATCTCAGAAGAGCCTTTAACAAGATTTCAAAATGGATTCCATTTCCTCAAAGATCCAAAATTCAGGGCTAAGATCAGATCCTTGGATCCATTCATGATATATTAAACATGGAAAGAGTTTTTTGGTTTTGCGCAACATAGAACGTTCTGTTTTTTGTTTGTTTTTGTTTTGTTTTCTTTGTCATTAAGTTTTGACCAGTCCAAGAATGCAAGGTTTCGTCAGGTTTTAAGTACGCTGGCCATCGGGCCAGCAAATTTGAAAATCCTGCTTTTCTGTAGTTTTAAGTAGCACTTAACAGCGCTTAACAAAATTCAAGCCACAAAACTTTTCATCTTCATTTTTTTCAGACAGGCATCATGACCATGGACAAGACCGGAACTTTAGTTAGTTGGCCCAAGGTTGAGAAGAACAAGATACAGAATTGAGGACACTAATGGGACGAATGTGTACACATATGGCTGGCCATGAGCAGATATGTCTGCATTGAAAAAGATGCTTCCTTTATCAAACTAACGTGGTGCTGACAAAACCTAACCTTTTGACAAGGATCGCCTGAACGCAGCCCAGCGACAGATATAAGACCGGCAAATCCGGCTATTGCCATGGGGCACCAAGCCGGTTAATGCCATGGGGAACTAGTCCACATTCAATCATCTCTGGCGCCTTTACAGCCCACTCCTAAGCCAAAATGCCCTGCCAAATTTTCCTCAATTTACAAATATCTGAATCTTCGTCAGCCTGGACAAAGATCTCAAAACTATTATTTTCATGCACAGCAACAATGAGTAAACGGACTCTGCTGTTGACTTTTCAACGGCGGTGATCTCAGATACACAATAAAGATCACTAGCTAAAAGGAAAATAGGCTGTGCTGAGTGACAAGCTCATTTTATCCATTAAAACTTTGGGTAGGACCAAGGCCTTCATTCCTTTAAGTTCCGGAGAAGTTGTTTTCCAAATCTGCAAAACTTTGAAAGAGTTAAAATTGTACCTTGAGTTCATGGAAAGCTTCCGTTGTTCTTGGAGGAGCTCAATCCCCAATGCTTTTGAACGTACCACCCACTGTTGTGTGAATTCATTCGACTTTAAGCCTTGAATTTTTAAAAACACTTTAAAGATAAAACAAACAAATGTCGTCCACCATAGCAAATCGCCCTGAATGAAATGACAGAGGCTGGATAACATTAAGTATATAGCATTAGGCTACACTTTTTTAGGTATACAAACTCAGCAGGCTCTAGATAAAACGGAAATTGTAAGGTACGTACACCCAACATGAAATTTGCATGGGCTGATGTTGCAAAAGGTTCATTCAACATGTATCATGCCTGCTGCTGATGTGTTCCTTGAGCCTTTTTGCACGCTTACATCTTTACATCATGGACGAGACTATATTGCTTTGCGAGGATGCAGCTGCAGCCCGCAACCCGGCATTCCAAAAAATCAACTTTAGATGTATGGCGTTGCACCAAAAGGAACAGAAAATCAAAACATATTTGCACTGAAACTTGCTTGGTTAGGTTCAGCTTGCGGTTTAAACGACCGGTAAGAACACATTTTATATCAACCTATTGGCGCAGCGCACGACCGCAAACTGCAACAGTTGACAAGGCAACATGTGCAAGGGAATGGCGGCCCTGTCATGTTTTAAGTCGTACTGTACGCAAACTTCAATCTGGCCCATCCTGTGCCCTATGAACTCATTACTGGAATATAATCTGTGGTACTGACATTCAGTGAATTGTGAGCGGCCGATGTAAAGCATCATTCAACATTGATAGAAGGTGCATATGTAAATATGGGTGTCCAATGTAGTTTTCAAAAACTTAAGACTGGCACCAACCAAGAATGTTGCTGAGACAATTGATTTGTTTGAGAATGATATTTGTTGGGCTGGTCTCAAGCTTGACATTGGTGGAGCACGTCGTAAGTCATGTATTAAAGATCAGCTGTTCTCATCGCAAGAATTCACAATGCCAAACAAGAACCTAGTCCGGATAAGGCGGACATAAGAACTTCATAAACAAAACATAGACTCAGAACGTTCTTCTCGCCGCCAAGTCATGTTGGAGACTGACAACGTGGTGAATATTGTAGTCACAATGTTGCCCCTTTTATGGCGCTGTAAGCAGTAATCCTTTGTTGAAACACATACTAGTTGTTTGCCCTATTGAGCAACAAATGAGCATATTCTCACGCAAAATTCAGTAATGAAAAACGAGGCGGAAACTGAGTTTTACGCGGGCCAAGACACTCACCATAGACAAAGCCTTTCCTCAGATTTAACGCTATTATATCACAAGCGACTTGGAATTGAAAAGAATCGGCCAGAATGATTTAAAGCATATTCCGAAATAAGACTGATTCCAAGGAGGAGTGGGCTCATGCCCCTCCCCGCCCGCCGCCTGGCGGTGAAAAGTGAAACTTTGATCCTGGCGCACTGCCATTTGTATAATTTATGCAGCAGTCACGAACTACCCTACCCCTACCGCTCGCTACGTCTGATGCCGGGTCCCTTGCGTACACGTGGAAACTGGAAACTACGCTCTAGACCTTTCTCAATATGCAGGGGCATAGTTCCGTCAAAAAAGAGGGGTACGGACTGCTGTAGAGGGTCAAGCGGGCAAACGCAGGCCAAAACACATAAAGTGAGATTTTCTCCACGGATTTGAACCATATTCTTCCCAAAAGGCTGGAGCCTCCAACTGAACAGAAAACTGTTCTCCATTCGGAATTTGCACTGGAACCGGCTCAGCGTGCACCCCTTGCCCTCGCACGACAGCGCTGGAGGCGGCTCAGCGTGCACCCCCTGCCCTCGCACGACAGCGCTGGAGCCGGCTCAACGTGCACCCCTTGCCCTCGCACGACATATCTTATCGTCGAGAGCCACCGGCGTGTTTGTCCACGCGCGCATGTACGAGTACATGTCTAGCTGCCGCCGCTTATCTGCCGGTAGGAGAGCCAATCAACCTGCTCTTCGTTTTATCATGCCATGTCTAGACAGGTAGGAGTGGGTTACCATCCCATCATAGTGGGGCATCATCATCATCCTCCCCATTCCATCATGGGGAGTCATCATCACCATCCACCATCCCATCCTCTTCCTTCTCTCTCTCTCTCTCTCTCTCTCTCTCTCTCTCTCTCTCTCTCTCTCTCTCTCTCTCTCTCTCTCTCTCTCTTTCCCTCTCTCTCTCTCTCTCCCACTCTCTCTCTCTCTCCCTTGCGGCCCTCGCTCACTTCCAGTCAGTATCGACCGGTGATTTTTTTCTGTCAGCATTCCGCGTTTTTTTCGCTGCGACAGCCGTCGCTGCGCGTGCCCTTCTTCCACCGAGTCTCTCCGACCGGCGTGCTGCGTTGTCGGGCGTCCGCGGCGCGGTGTCCGCGGTCTAGACCGCCGGCGGCTTCGCGGGGAGCGCGGCCCGGCCTTCTGCATGCGCGGCGCCTGCACTGTCGTGTTTGTGGCGCAGTTGCACACGTTGCAAGCGTTGCAGACGCGCCCGGCCGGCGGCGGCGGCGCCGGCCTCGCCGGCCGCCGGCACGCACAGGGTGTACACTGGGAGCAAAACGCCCAGCCGCCCATGGCCTGCCGGGCGCCCGCCCGCTCGCGCCGGCGCCGGCGACGAATGCGGCGCATTCGGTGGTGCGACGTCCGGCCTACGGCGGGATCGGATGGCCACCGGGTCATCGAGGTCACGCACAGGTCACGATGATGGGTCACACAACCATGTGTGGAGCTGGAGAGCAGCTGCCATGTCGCGAGTTCTGCCAAGGTCACGCTAAAAATAAGCAGAAAATAAGTTCGTCGCGTCAATCATTCGGCGACCGCACCTCCATCCCCCTCCCCCCGCGGCGCGCGTACCGGCGGGGGTCCCGCGGGCGGGCACTGCGCCTCGCTGATTGGCTGCCGTCGCCCCTCCCCCTCGCGTGCCAGCCGCCAGGGCCCGGGCATGGCGCCCATGGTGCCGCCGGCCGGCCGCAGCCCATGAGCAGCCATTTTTGCGTAACCGGCCGTCGCGGCCGAAAGGGGTTCGTGTGCGCGCCGCCCCAGAGTGCCGCGAGTGCCCGAGTGCCGCGCCGAGCGCGAGTGCGGCGAGTGCGCGCGCGACGCGAGTATCCCCGGTGACCTGGCTGCGGCGGGGCGTTTTTGCTGCGGAGCGGCCACGGCGAGCCCGTCCCCCAGGCGCCGCCTGCGAGGCCTGTGCCATGAGGTGAGCGCGCCGTCGCAACGGCCGGTCAGGTCGCGCGCTGTTGCCATGCTGCTGTGGACCTTGAACTTGACCTGCGCCCTGAACGCCGGAGAGACGCCACAAACCGCCGTCCAACCGCCCTGGCGTTGGCGTAACCTTGGGCGGGCCACCTTTGTCCGGGCGGCGAGCGCTAAAACCGCCACGCGCGCGCGCGGACTCGCGGCTAGCGGCCCGGATGCGGGCAGCTCTGCGGGTGGAAAGGGCCCGCTACGGGGGGAGACTGCGGCAGGAGAGGCGACAGACGCCGGCTGAGGCCTGGCCCTGCAGCGGGGTGCGAAACGGGGGATGTATGTGGGTTCGATCCAATCGCTACCCAGCCAGGCATGGGCAGATCCAATTCAAGGCCTCCTAGCTTGTCCAAGGCCAATTCCGTCCAGCCGGCGTACGAAAAAGTTGTGGAAACCGTTATCCGTCTTCCACCTAAATCGTACTCACGTGTGGAGCAGCTCGGCCTATCCGGTCTTGATTCGATGGGACGATGGGACGAACGGACGGTGGGATGACGGGACGATGGGGCGACGGGGTCTCAAAATTCGCTGGATCATTGCAGGAACTTGACGCTCGAGCGCGCAGCAGGCGGGGTTTGGCATAATTGAGGGGCACCTGCTGGGGAGAGTTTTGGCGAGGGACCCTGTATTTCAGCTGCTGGCTTGCGCTCGTCGGAGGACGCCTCGGGATGGGCCTCCGCCAGAGACATATTTCAGGTCAATCAGGAGTGTCTAAACCCGGCATGTTCATGCCTGTTTACTGGCCACATGTACTGAATGTTGTGAATGAAGCGACCACCAGTTCTGTTGACACCATGGCATGAATGACGTAAGCGGGCGAGAGCAGCGGCATTTACAATGCTTTTGACCCCGAGTAACTGGGTCTCAATTTCCCTTGATTACTGTGGGGGACAGGAAAGTACTATAACTGCGCATGTGTGCATGCGATGGAACTTATCGTTTATTGATAAGTCAAAATATCCAAATGCTGCTGTGCTCATGAGTTATCGAGCAGCGAGCATGTTTGTGAGCGCTCCCATTCATTCTGGACTTCGGCGCCCGAAAGCTGTTTGACCCTCGCGAACTTGCTCGGAAAGGTGTCTTTAGTCCGCATGTGAGGTGAATATAATGCTGCAGTAATGTTAAACGCAGGCGAGGCGTCCTTAGTGTTTCCGCTCTTTTTGCTCGCCCGTTCGTCCAGCGACAGGTTATCGATTCCCGCTGCCACCACTTAGCGTTTAGACCAAGCCAGACTCACCATGGACACTTAATAGCGTTCAATTTCCTTTCGCTGACAGCTCTTGATTGTTTCTTCGCACGCATTCTCCCCGTTGGCTGCCCTGTTCTCGTTGTCGATCCGTGTTTGCTGCCGTGTCGTCTGTATATTACATTCTTCACATACGCCCGAGTGTATGGACACCGATTCGTCTCAGCCCCAGCGCCATTGTGACTGACCAAAGCTGTGACTGGACTGGACGACGTTCGCCAAGTGACTGGACTAAAGCTTTGACTGGACTGGACCACGTTCGCCGTGTGACTGGACCAAAGCTGTGACTGGACTGGACCACGTTCGCCATGTGACTGGAACCAAAGCTAGACCACGTTCGCGATAGCCCGAGCCGAGGCTATCTTTGAGCCGTCTTTTGCTTTGAATGAAGGTTCCGCTGAGGAGGTCGAAGCATTGAAGCCAATGTCACCAACTCGCGGGCTCACTGAGAAACTAAAGCTTTTCTCTTATTGGCTCGTGTTTCCTGCGCTCGTGTGCGGCGACTGTCACGTGTGAAGTGTGGATTTTCAGGATCAGTGGATCACCGCGTGGGGTGTTCAGCACTTCGCAGTGTGTGGCAGCTTCCCTTTACTTAAATGCGTTCATATGATCTAGAGGTGGCATGCGAGTTCACGTGCTTTTCGCTGCTCGTTTTTGCATGGGTGTGCTCGGTTTGTTTGCACTGCTGTTAACACCTGTCACACATTGGCGTAGCTTTTTTCGACCCAACATCGTGGCAAAAACTGGGCGGGTCGCGGGCACCGCGTAATCTAAACACTATGACGCGCTCAAACGCAGATATGGCGACGCAACACATGCGCGCGTGCACACACACGCACACACACACACGCACGCACGCACGCACGCACGCACGCACGCACGCACGCACGCACGCACGCACGCACACACGCATGCACGCACGCACGCACACACACACACACGCACGCACGCACGCACGCACGCACGCACGCACGCACGCATGTGCTTTTTGCGTTTTAGGGAGTGCCTTGCTATAATTTGTTTTATCGAACAGCTGGCAGACAAAAGTGAGCTGGCGTCGCCTGTACCGTCTTGGTTCTGGCTGAGCGCGGACGCGCGCGTACTTAAGCCGTGCCTGCTACGCCTGCTTACCGACTGGGGTGGCGACACGGCCCGGCTGACAAAAATCGGGGTCTTTGGGCCTTGTGCCCCCCCCCCCCCTCAAAAGTCGCGTTCGCTTCCCCCTAGAAATCGGGACCTAGGGCCTCGCCCCCTCAGAAATGGAGGCTTCGGGTCTCACTCTCCCCCAGAATTGGACGGCCTCGGGTCTCACTCTCCCTCAGAATGGAGGCTTCGGGTCTCACTCTCCCCCAGAATTGGAGGCCTCGGGCCTCACTCTCGTCCAGAGATGGGGGCCTCGGGCCTCACTCTCGCCCAGAGATCGGGGCCTCTACGGCACAGGGATACGGCAAGCCGTACGTGACCGAGGGGGGCGAGTTGGAAGCGCCCCACCCAGCCGCGCATGCAGGACTCCGCGGGGGGCAGGGGATGTGGCCGCATCCAATTTTTACACGCATTTATTTGCGCGTGGATTAGTTTCCGACGCTTTAAAAATCGACGTAGACACTAAAAACAATGCGTATGCAGAAGACATGCGGCGAGCAAACGTATTTTTTTGCTCATGATAATTGTGGATTATGTTCACCCCATTGCAAAATCGTACGTAAACCACTGTCTCCACCGGATATTTCCGTGTACACCACCCACAACAGCGTGTGGGTTTTGATAGGTCCACGGAATAGCTGCCACGCAGGATGACAAATTGCTTTGTGTGAGTCCTTCAAATGAACGCTTCCAGCTGCTGCTGAGTCATGAGTCTCGTGATTCACGTGAACGACCTACGTGCAGAGTGAGGGGGGCAGAGTGTTAGTTTCTCATTTTGTTGGGGGGGGGGGGCGGGTGCAGCCTCTCAGCTTCACTTTGACCTTGGTGGAAAATCTTCCCGAACCTTTTTTAGTGAATAGTACTATGCTTCTACATAGAGAGTAGCATCGTACACCGCGGAGCAGGTGCGCCGTGTACCAAATTCGAAAACGGTGCACCTAAACAGCGTTGCATGGTCGAAGGACCACGAACCCCCCCCGCCCCCCTTCCCCTCTGTGCCTTGTCAACCGTCCGAAGGACCCCTTGTCTTGTCAGAATCGTTGCTTTATTGCCTCTCCAGACCGTCATCTCACCATCGCCGACAGCTCGAAAGACAACACATCGGCGCCGTCGGATTGGTGGCGCCAGATGGTGGCCAATTGTCACTCAGTTGCATTACGGTCGAGAGGTCCTCGTCACGTTCGTTTTACTGGCCGACCGCTGCCTGCTGTCTGGTGCTGTCGACGTGTGTAACACAGGGAGGCTCCCAGATGGTAACGACGGAGGCCGTGCTTGGATAACAACAAACGCATGATGTGCGCCAAGATCAGCATTAAATCGACCTGGAATGGCCGGGCATGCTAGGGTCACGCACGAGCGCACCCCCAGTGCCTGATACGTGACACGCGTGCCCTTTGTGTTGCATGAGACATCATTTTCAACAAAGTTCGATGTTGCGTCATGAAAATGGCGAGGGCCGGCTCTGAACGTGGATGATTAGCAGATGGTTTGGTTGACCTGGCTTGACCTCGATAATCGTAGCGTTTGAAGGCTTGGCTGTGAAGGAGTCTTCACAGAGCAGCAATATGAAGAATGCGATTATGTTCGGTGAACTTCAACCTAGCGTTTCCGCCTCCCTGGCGTTTCAAAAATGTTCTGTAGCGGACAGAAAGGAACGATCAGAGGCTTTGGCCATGATTTTGCGTGCAATAATTGACCATAGTTGACTTCAAGTGTACAGTACTGTCACTCGAAGTGTCAGGATTTAGAGCAATTCTTAGCAGTTTACGTCGCCAATCGGTGACGCGACGGTGACGCCAACGAAGCGACAAAAAAAAACGAATATCTTCAATGGTAGCTATCAAGGAAAGGTGCCCTTTGACAGAAGGCGTGACGAGACGCTGGAGCTGCCTCACATCCCACCTGTGAGAAATGCTCAAAGAACCAAAGAGATCAAAATGATTATGATTTAGGAAACAAAAAATTGTATAGAGGAGTAGTAATACTCGGTACCCCGAAAATCCGCATTTCTGTACTCCCTGGGAACCAAGCCAAATAAACGCAGCGCGTGCTTCCTTAACCCTTATTAGTCTCAGGTACCTACGGTACATGTGTGTGCATGCATTTTCTGGCAAGTTGCCAACCAGGTTGAATCATGCGACGAACCTTGCATGAATGTTCCAAAAGATGACTAGCCGGATATGCCATACACTACTCAGTGCATTGTCTTGGTGGCAGACCGCATGAGCTCGTTTTACCTGTTTAATGTTTCAGTGGCTTGTTTGTTCAAAATTTAAAACTGTCTGCGGTGTCAGGGACAGGTACTTTCCGCACAAAACATTGCAAGTCGTGGAATAGCGGGACCAATTTGGAAAATGGATTGACAATTCAATGAAGGAAACCAACCGGATTAGCGGTTCATAATTGCCGCGACTGCGTGACTCGCACCGGAGCTCATCTTGGCGGCGAATGGGACTGGCCCAGCATTTTAGTCTGCGTGCATAATCATGGACGAGCTTTCCTGGATGTCATGATACTACTGTGTACTTAGTCCGCGACTTTAAAATTTGGCTTATCGCCCACCGTTGCCATGAAACGGTCAAGACAAAGCTCACGGATCCCCGTCGTTTGTAGAATGATTCTGCTTCAAACCGCGGACACCGGTCGATCTTCATTTAAATGATTTCTTCTTGCGTGGAGATTGCGGTATGGTAGACGTAGCGACGGTCACACAAACTTTCTTCGAAATTATCCTAATGCCAACATTTTACCGTTGGGAGGGCACTCGTTCCGATATGTTTGTCCCATGAACCTGTCCCGGCATTCTCCGCCCGTGGATTAGTTGTTTTCGACGGATGTTGTTTCGTGCGATAAGCTGACGGCCTGAAATATGTGATGGCTCGACGAATACACGATATAGGACATTCCCAGGAACAAATCAAAATTACGGTGGGCAATGAGCCAAGGCTGTGTTGTTACACACATATGTGACACAACTGCATCGCGAACAAGTTACGACGCACTCTCTGAACGCAAATATTGCCGTTCCGTCAATGCACTTCACCTGCCCAGAAATTCGGATGCAAGGACCATTCCTCGCAATTTGAAATGCTCATGTTGGCCTCGGACTCACAGACGAATAGGTTTGCGCTGTGAACATGTAAGCTGGCCACTAACCTTGAATACAAAAACTGTGGGTATGTACATTATGGGAACTCCGCAAGTCGTGCCTGTTAGATAGTCACTCTCTATACCCTTATAATATCTCTGTTCGGCCTTGCGCCTGTGCCCTCCTGGTCTGCCGGTGACTACAGAGATGACCCCGTTTAAAGAACCTCTGGGTCGCCGGTACAAGCGAAGGCTTTGCTCATTTTCCCCAGCGCCTCACAGCGTTGCATTTGGCGGTGGGCCAAGAATCAACGCCAGACGCTGCGAAGTGGGATCCTCCCTTGCCCCTTTTCGTTCCAATGCTGCTGGTAACCTTGGGGTAGGGGGTACTTGTTTATTGCTGATGGTGGAGCACTTAACATGCAATGCTTAGCTGTGCTGTTCAATGCTGGTTGCTTGTGCACGTGTTTATAGCGGCGCGCGGAATTCCCGGTACGCAGGATCTTTACCACTGGCGGCTTGTTTTCACCCTAAGTGTTCTAACAAAGTTGGGGGCCCGTTTTCTTGGTGTCTTATTTGTTTTTTATGCATAAAACCTACACCTCTTATCTCTTCGTACCGTAATTTCTTCGCGCCGCAAAATTTCAAGGCAGTAAAACTTGATGGGGAAGAATCTTTGGAGTCCATGACATTGGCGCGGTCAAAAAACTTGCTCTCGCAGTTAATTATATCACACCCTTTTAGGTGGGCAATATTTTTTTTCACTCACGCTAGTTTCCATCACATTAATTTGCGTGCGCAATGTGTCCTTCATCACGTCTTTATTAATTTGTGTCGCATTTCCTTTTCATATAATTGTCTGTGTCTTGTTTTTACCTGCATGCAAACTTTACAAAGACACGCAAATGTATCCATGCTGTGATATGGAAAAGTTCCACTTACGTTTTAGCTATATTGGCTTTAGCTGTATCCATATACCTACGCACCTCACCAAAATATACCGTGCGTGGGAGAGGAGGACCCAAAGCTTTGATCGGTAGGTGTGTACTACTTGCCGTAGCATTTTCGTTCAGCATGTATGATGCGCGCTATAGTTAGACATAGTTTAAAGTTTTGGAAAAGTTTCAAAAGCTAAAAAAAATCCCCAAGGTAATTTTCTTGCTAAATCTACAGCACAATCAAAATCCACCCTCGTCCCGACACCGCCCCGTGGTTTGATGCCGTCCTCTACCCCTCCCCACCCCGCCCAGTAGAGCATCGCCCAACAATAGGTGTGTCAGACATGTGGTCTCACGCCCCAGAAATAACCTTGGTGTGACTCGTCCAAGATGGTCAGATGGAAAGGGGCCAAGAAGTGAGGCGGTCGGACAAGCATGAGGTGGTCGACGGTGCTGCGGTGAAGGAAATCCTTCAGTATTTTTTTTTTGTCAAAACAAAAAACCGAGGAAAAAATCGTCAAACTGGAACTGCTCAACTGGAGAGCTAACCTCAAAGCCACTGGACAACCCTGATGACAATTTCAGTCGATGACGTTGACAGTGTCAATGACAGTTCCAGCTGAAGGCGAAGCCATTACAGTGGTCGCTACTCGCAGACGAGCACGGTTTAAGAAAAGAACTATACACATTGCATCCTGCTGGAACAAGCACCAGTGGGCGCCCGCGACTTCATCTGTGGAAGACATCATGGACTTGCACATGAAGACATGCTGGTTCAAAGCATAGCGCATGCATACTTGAAAATTGCATCGGAACAAAAACAAAAACGAAGCCTTGGAATGCACACATACGTGGGAACATTCCATGCAACACCGCTGTTGTTTTCCGATCCAGTCGGATGCAGGATGTATCCCTGCGCACGACATCTGCTGCGGTACTTCTATTGTGTTGACAGAACTGTTTAAAGAGCGCCTTCGCCGAGGAAAGTATTTACGTTGACCCGTGGCAGTGATTCCTGCCTCTAGAACTGAAAGATTCGGTATGAGAAATGTGACTCTGTTTCTTGGGATCAGTGGCTATCAAAGCTAAAGTCCCGGTAATCTCACGGAATGTTTTGATTGCAGAGACGGGAATCACTGACACAGATCAGTATAAATTTTTCTCCGCTTTGACGTTTTGTCGACGCTCAGGCGCCCACCCATTCTGACCTGTAGGTGGTGAGTGAGATATTTCTGCTCACTTGACTGAGCAACGTGGTAACAGGTGTGAGAATCTGCTACCTTCGCTCCTGCATTGGTCGCTCTCATATGGGTGGAGTATTGTGCTCCTCTCGAGAGTTCTCTCCAATATTTTTATCCAGGGGCGCAGCCAAGACTTCCTTAAGCGGGGAGGGGAACGAAGCTTAACAATCACTCATAACAAAGAACCGGAGAGGTCTTCTTTGGAGCTAACCTGTGATGTAGGTATACGGGCGTAAGAGCGTCCCCTCTCCCCTCCAGTTGCGTCTGTCTGTCCCTCCGTGTCGTCCTAAGCGCCACTTTAACACCGAAACGGTAAGTAAATTTGTATCCTTCGTAAAGCCACGTTCTCAACCCCCCCGGACGCCCAGCGCTTTATGGCTTCCATCCCCAGTTCTGACGCTGGCCTGGCCACCTAACCTGTCGCCAAGCAGTGTAAGGGCACATCATCGGACACCGGTTCCTGCGTTCGGCAGCGTTGACCGGGTCACTGCACCGATGGCGCGGCGTTTTCCTTGCATTGTTTGTCGCAAGCGCGCCAAAAATTCCCCCGCGTGAGGGGCGACCTCCGTCGCCGGCCCATATCCGCCACTGGCGAGCACGCGCGGCGGCAGGGGCGCGCCCAGGATCAGAGCAAGGGGTAAAAAAACGGTGATGGGTTGCCGCCACGTAAAGGCCTGAGTTGCCAATAGTTGATGGCAATGGTTGATGTGGTTGATGGTTGATGGTTGTGGTGCGTCGGTGTCGGCTCCCGGCCATCTGTACTGGGTGCGCCCTGGACCGGATTCAGCGGAATCGTTGTCTTTTCGCCACTTTTGGCCTGCGTGCAGGTGACGCCTGCTGGTAGCCTACGTGGTCGTTCCACCCGCCGAAGACATGTTCGCAAACCTGAGCCTCGATCATGCCGCCAGCAACAAAGAAGAAATCAGGCTCGGATCTGATGCCGCTGTTTGTGTTTAGCGCTCTGACTACAAGCCATGCTATTAAGAGGTAATTTAGAGGCGGAATATTATGGAGGTCCTCTTAATTGAGCAGCATGCGCAAAGGAACTTTTGGTCTAACTAAATATTTTTTTGCATTCTGAGCCTCGTGCCCGGTCTTAAGATGTGGAAATTTTTGAGAGGACGCCTGCCCTTTCGAATTTACGGGCAATTACATCCGCAGACTCAACATGAAGTTTGTTTTAATAGATCGACCACTGCCATCACCTTTTGTTCCGATAACACCAACTTGGGCCACGCCGAAAGCAGAGGTTTCCTGCCACCGACTTTCCAGCCCTCATGGAGCTCTGCAATTTTCCAGCTTTCCGGCCTTCCAGCTTTCCTGCAGGGCAATTCAGCATACACCATTTCTGTGCGCACCTAGGTTTACCACGTGCAGTTTCGTATGTGATTTATGATATTATGTGTGAAGATCATCCCACATCTGTATAGGGTTTTTAAATGAGGTAGACATTCAACGAACATGCAGTGTAATTTGCAGCCACACCCTTCTTAAAGCTTCAAACCCTTTAGTTTCCGAGCTTGACGCATGCGGACATGCGCAGACTATTTCACATAGTCTATCTGGAGGTCAGCCAGACATGCATGACGTCATAGAGACGTCACACGAGTTCTACGACCACCATGGCTATGTAGTGCTCAAAGTCAGGAAGATACGATCTTCAAATTATTACTCGTGTCTGACGTAAGTCAGCACGATTTGTGGCATGAACGGATATCAGTCGGCCTGAAATCCATTCAATGCACTGAGTGCAAGTTTTGAACACGGATCCTAATTTATGCTACATAATGCAGGCATCTAGGCAGAAGTGTTGGTTTTGACGGAAATGAGACTGGAATTAGAATAATCTAGGAAAAGCGCCTTTACCGCTCATGTAAGTTCAGCTGAAGAATGTAAAATGACGTACAGGTATACAAGAACACCACGGGAAAGGGTCAAAACACGCTATACGGTTTTAGAACATAAAAAACACTAAAGGGTCAAACAACGATATACGGGCTCAGCAAACACGCACCCACAAAGCCCCCCCCCCCCCCCCCAACTCTCGGCGTGTTCAAGTTCTACAAGTGAATCAACCCGCCTTCAGCAAGAGTTATTATGATATGGTCTGTCTGGCAGCGATTCTGGTGACATAAAGGCGATCCATGATGGAGACAAGCGATGACGCAATGAGGAGATATCAATTAAGTAGTGAGATTGTGTTGTCTGGAGCAGTCTTTTGCACGTTCTTGCGAACCAGTAAATCACAAGTCAGCTTATTTCAAGATTTAGGACGCTTGCCCCATTATCTGCAAATGTGGACCATTCCCCTTAAGCGCTCTGCGTTCGGACTTACTAATCGGGAATGTGATTTGCCCTCCTCCTTGCCTGCCTTTCATTGATGAGTATCGTTGTAATCCCTCTCACCGACTCGTTCTGTCTTCTACGTCCGGCTTGGTCTATCTGAGCTCTATTTGTTCTCTTCATTGTTAATAGTTTCGAATGTTTGTTTAATTTTTGTAGTATTTTTCTAGTGTCCTTTAGCGTAGACACTTTCGTACAAGGCACGACACTATGGAACGTGTAGCATTTGTAGGATCTGTCCAGCGAAGGTTCGGTCAGAGAACGAACCGCCAGACTTCAATGATGCCTTTCTGTTCTTAGTGCTTGGGCTTTTCCCATTCAGGCATATCCAGCGACACCCCAACAACAAACCGATCCATTGGGTCATGTCCAGGTGCAGTACAGCCGTGGATCTGCGGATATTACGACCGATCGGCGCAAGGTTTGAAGTCAGCAGGTTGCGAAAGTCACCGCCCCTAAATTAGTAACGGTCTTCGGTAATAGCAGACCGCAGGACAGCCTCTGTCATGGACGACCCAGAGCCACCTGCTTTCGTCCAGTCTCTGACAGAGGGTGCGCCTTCGCGGCCCCTGCGTGGGCCGTCCTTAGGGCTGTGACGTCACAGTGGGAGGAGACTGGAGTGCGCCGCGCGCAAATGGGGCGCGGTATTACGCGAGGGAGGGGGCGCAGGCACTAAAGGGTTGTTTACGCACTATTCAAAATGGCCAATCCCGTTGCCGGCCTGCTGCGGGCGAGTTTTGCCCCGTTGTCGCCATTCTGCTGGAGCCTTATGGTGTGTTCGATCACCCGAGTGCAAACTGAGAAATGATTCGTCACACGCTGGCGTTGAGGTTGAGGCTTTTGCAGGACAGCAGGGAGCCTGCGCAATTGCAGGTGCAGTCAAGGCATTGAAGCTTGCGCGTTGGCCAGCATCACAAAATTCAGTTATGAACGGGTCATAATTTGCAAGTGTATGACGGCGATGACTTCGACCCGATGGCTAGCCTCGCTAAGACCACCACCAGCAGCGACCCACGCACGCCGGTGTCGCGGCGGCCGTGGGTCTGCACGAACGGTGCAGGGATGCAAAAAAGTCGACGACCCTGAATGTATATTGAAAATGGTGTTACTACGTGCCGGCGTACGACAGAACGCACCCGAGAGCTGCGTTCACTGTAGTGAACGGCGCAAAAGCACCACGAGGAAGAGATTCTAGAGCTCCTTGCGCGGGACGACCGAGCGTGGTCAGCCGATCGGGTCTTTCCTGCGTGGCTGTCTGGTCTGTCCCTCGTGGATCGGGCTCGTCGAGGCTCTCGGAATGCATGTCATGCAGAGACATTAGGGCATGCAACATGGCCAGGATGCTGTCTAAGAAATGGGGCATTCGGCGAGTGGTCCATTCAAGGCGGCATTCAGGTTACCATAAATAAATAATCGAACAAAAGCATGGCGCGCCGAACGCTGCCCATAAAGTTTGTTCGGCGTTCCCTTGTGTCTCAGTTTTCTCAAGATTTATAGAGCGAGCAGTTTGATTTTCAACTGACAAATTCCTCAGCTCATGAACTTATGCACCGTCCACAGACTTCCGTTCCCCTACGCTTAGTCTGACCGTAAATTGTATATACGCCTTGCAAGATGGGCTGTTTGCGCCATTGTAGGTTTATTTCAAGCTTTTGATCATATACCAACATGAAGCCATGTGATTCACGCGCTTCCCAAAGGTTCCAAAAGTTGTAGTAACATTACACCATCTGCTCCCTTATTTCCCCATCTGCTCTGACCCGCGACCTGACCTCTGACTTCTCTTGTTGCAGATGATGGGCACGGAGCAGTTCAGCCTCAAGTGGAACAACCACACTCACCATCTGGTGGACGTGTTTAAAAATCTACTGCGATCAGGTGAGGACTCTGGGATTCTCAGTCACTTCAACACCACTTTCAGACCATGGCCGACGTCTCACGGAAGATGGGGCCGATCGAGTCGACGTGGCCGAATCAACTTCTGAAACCAAAACCACTTTGGTTTTCGTTGTTGACCAATCAGCTTCTAGCTGGTTGCTGTTAAAGGTTGAAATGCTACACTCAGAACTAAGGGCTGTCCAGAGGGCTAGAGTAAGGGAAGGAAAATCAGCCGAGATTGCACGAGACGCTTCGCACTGCTCTCAAGGTCCGAGTCAGGCAGAGAGAAGAAGGTCCGAGTCAGGCAGAGAGAAGAAGGTCTGAGTCAGGTGATGGAAGGTTTGAATCAGGCCACGCCCATCGTCTTGCCACTTTAAGAAATCCTCAGTCTTAATGCTCGAAATAGACGCGCAGGAGTAATGAGATCGACAACATATGGTGTTGGTTTACACCATGCAAGAAATTGTGCGCTCCTGTGGCACGCTAAACTGGGTTTTCTGTGAAGCCTTTTGAGTTTTGACCTTTCATGGCCAAATTTTGTCCATGCCCCCAGCCCTCCCGACGGCAGAGCGGCCAGGATCTGCCTGTAGAATGTCAAGCCAGCCTGCAGACCAACCCAGGGTGACATGAGAACGCCGAGTAACGAACTTTCGCAATGCAAACTTTCCCCGAGGGGACTGGCTGACCTGTTGAAGTCCCCCCCCCCCCCCCCCACTCCGACTCCGCCGGCGTCTCTGATCCCCGAGGAGTCTGAGAGGGGAGTCTGCTGGCCTTTACCGCAGTCTGATGTCGGCCCACAGCAACTCCGCCCCGCCGTCCTGCCGCCTACCGCGGTGCCCGCCAGCCCCGGAGGCACGTGTGCGCGCTGAGACACAGGGCACGCGCAGACACGCGTGCACGCAGAGCGTGCTCGGTCCTCTCTGTTTCGCTGCCAAGACGGGAGGACTGAAAGCCCGGTGGCGCGCTCCGTTGTATGTTCGGCAGCCAGAGGCTGATGGCTGAGGCTGAACTATGGCTGTGGTTTTTTCAACTGTGGCTGGTGGCCACGACCAGCGCCATCGCTTGTGGATGCTTCGTGGTGGGTAACGCCAGTTTCTAGGTGTTTGCGCTGGTCATGGTTAGCTTGTTCGACAGCAAAAGTGTCTGTGTACTGTGTAGATGTCTGTGTACTGTATAGATGCCTGTGTACTTTGTAGATGTTCCACGCGGTCGGCTACTTTGACTCCCTTGTGCAGCTGCCCCTCTATTACCCGCGTTACAGGGCACCGTGCTCTATAGCGTTCAGTGCGGTACTTATTGTACGTCTTTCTGGAACCATTTTAGGATCGTCAGCATGCTGCAACGAATGCTGCGTGTGAAGCAGACAATTGTTATTGTCGAATCGGGAGCTCCCGTCACTCTCCTGTGCCCCTTGATTGTTTCAGTTTGACATGAAGCCATTGCAAGGACGTTACACAAGTAGGCCTCAGAATCCAAGAACGTTAACGGAGCGATCAAATATTTCCAGGAAAACGACGCTAGCGGCCATGTGATTTATACTCTCAGTTCGAGCACTCCGCTGGGAGTGCGTCATAGAGTGGTCGCCTTTTAACTTTTCAAAAAGCCGTTTCACCCTCAGACTGATTTACAAGGCCCGTTCCGCCCGCAGCGCAATGCTCCTTGAAATAGACGGCTCAGAGTCGCAAGCTTCATTTTGGATGATATGATCATGTGTGGTGGAAGCTGATGGGTAATAAATGCCGTATCTTCGAATTATAAATAAGCCATACTTACAAGAGCATGACCAGAGCACACCATGCCAAGAACAGGAGTATGATATTGTCACAGGCGTACGAATGTCAGGAGTAAGCGTGTTGTCACCCTCTTCTTCGTGTTTTGGCCGATTCCAAAACATGGGCTGGTTTGGGGCAGGTGTCCTGGAAAATATTTTAAATTTGCAAACATTTCCCAGGAAACCTGCTGCATGCTGGGCAATTAGGAGCCAACCTGTACCGCTGCATGTGGAACTGAGTCTTAATCTCAGTTTATTTCATAAGAATGCACATACTGGTTCGGTCGCTTCACTATTTTTTACCACAGGCCCTTTGGTCTACACTACTGCTTCCAAATGCCTGCGTGTCACTATTCTTTCAAGTTAGTTGTGCAGAGCGTGCCTGCTATTGGGAACATATGAGGGTAGGACGCAATGAACATGGCGACTACTGTTTGGCTGCTGCTGAGCTGCGGTTCATGTATTAAAGTTGAGTTGCTATCACTGCGTCGTGGTTGCACTTTCTGGTTTATATCCTTCTAAACTTCTCAATGTGGTTTTGTATTTCCAGCACAAATCTACGATGCATTTTAGAATCGACCGAATATTAGTTTTGTGAATATTTGGTCCCGAAAAACTGCAGGGAGCGCAGCATTGTCCATGCAGCCCTTTAAAATCCCTTGATTTTTTTTCCAGCCGCGCGTTGCGGGCCTTTCGGCTTGGAAAGCGACAGTCTAATCGTAGTGACATGACGGCAGCTGCAGAAGTACTTGACATCAATAACTGCTTACGCAAGACGCGCTCTGAAAGTTGTGTCATAAGCTGCAGCTGGAAGCTACACCATGGCGAGCACGCTCAGCACAGACTGCACCGGCCGAGAAGGGCTTGGGTGGAATGTAACGGGGCGGTGAAGTTTCAGAGCGTGAGGGAGCACATGCTCACCAATTCTCACCTTATCTCATCTCGCAGAACTTCCGAGGGCCGGCCGACTTGAACCCCTTTTCGTGGATCAAAGCCTAGAGTTGCAGCGCGTGGCTCCATCGTGACCCCGCAGAATATCTAGTGGGAGTCTAGTAGGAATCTAGTAAGAATCTATCTAGTATGTAGTACCTAATATGCGCAGAGTATCTAGTCTAGTGTGCTTACCGCTTGAGGCTCGGATTCTGAGGACACCCAAGCTTACCTCTCCTCAGAAGATGCGGAATTGCTGGTACGCGCGATACAGGGGCACCGTCAGGATTTCCTCACATAGGGAGGGGAGACCTCAGTGAGAACGTATCACGTAGATTACCGTTCTGTCCAGAGCTACCTATGGTTAAAAAATAGAAAAGAATACAGGCCTAAGGGGAGAGGCCCCCCGCCCTGCCCGGGGCGCGTGACGTCCTCACGTAAGTCTGAGGTGGCACAAGCATTTGCCTGGCAAGAGAGACCCTTTCTTGCAGAGGGTGGGTCTGAGGGCACGCAAGCGAACCTCTCGCATGCCCCGCAGGGTCTCAGGTGGACCTAACCACTCTCCCGCGAAGATCAAAGTGGAAATGAACCTCTTCCTGATTCGGGCGTTTTCTGGTCTACGCGACCAACGCGGCCACGTGACCACAGTTGACCAATGGTGTGGTTTCCCATCTCTTTAAGAATGCTGTGGCACCCACGACGCTGGAATTGACCCGAATAGCATGATTTGCGCACCCAAAACATAGAATGTGAGGAATGAGCGCCATGAGCTAAAATATGTTCGGTACAGTCGCTTCTCATTTGTTTTTCTTCTGCGGCTTGGCGGTGAGCGAATGCAGATAAAGTCTGCAGAATCAAAGATGTACCGATGCAGCCTCCTTCTCCCGTCACCATCCAGCACACGAAAATCAAGCAGAGACCATAGGTTTGCACGGCCGGGACCCCACCAAGCTACACAGTAATGGAGTGAGTGGATCGACAATTTAAAAATTCGGGCCACCGGGCCAAAGAGCGTGCTCAAGGATTTTAAGATATGCGTGTGTTTGGGTAGCCACAACCCTTAAAAAGATTGTACCTATGAACATCAGCCTCTCCAACGAGGGCCCAAGCTCAAAGCTGACCTCTTCGTGCTTTCCAGAATCTCTGGTGGACGTGACCCTCTCGTGCGAGGGTCAGAGTCTGAAGGCGCACAAGCTTGTGCGTGCTGCTGCTCCTCGCCTACTTTGAAACACTCTTTCAAGACCACACAGAGACCCACCCTATTGTGATACTGAAGGGTAAGTACCGAGCCTGAGTCACTGTTTGCCCAGCGGCCGGCGGCCGCGTGGAGGACGTGTGTCACGCGCCGATAGTGTCGGCGGCGCCTGCCCGCTGTGTCGTGGACCCGATACCGGAGCCACCAGCCGAACTCAGCCGCTGCTAGCTGGGAACGCTGCTGCTCTCCGACATTTCAGCTTATCAGCGTTGAGCCTATGGCGTTGGATGGCAAGAATGAACGCGCGACTCTCCTCTATATCTGCAGCGTTTGTATTGGCGTATTTATCTGTTGAGTTTTGCGCGTGTCCTGAGCTTAAGTATTGACTTTTTGATTTGTTGAGTTTTACGCGTGTCCTGAGCTCAAGTATTGACTTTTTGATTTGTTGAGTTTTGCGCGTGCCCTGAGCTCGAGCGCATCCTCCGAGTCTCATGAGCCTGGCCTGGCAGGTGATTGGTTGTGTATCGGGCAGCTCAACACTTAATGCACTCGCAGCCGTAAAGGGTGAGCTGCATTAATCGAAAATACAGTGCGGATTGTACTCGGCAAGCTGGTGAGCCAGGGAAACTAAACGTCTTTCGACCGTGCATCTATTGAATAAGTAAACTGAAACGCTTTTACACGTGCTACGTTAAATGCGTATTGAAACGTTGAGCCGTGATTTGCCTCACGACATCGACTGGGACTAACGTGAGCCTTTGGCCCTCGCCCTGTTTAAGCGGGCCCGAAACTCAGCCCCCCCCCCCCCCCCGGCGGTAGAACTGAAATGAAGTCAGACCGAAAGCGGGCACTGAGCGTGGCGGATGCGTGCGCCTAGCCTGTACCTTACGTTTGTGTCTCCGGGCATTTTTGACTATTCTGTCGGCCTTGTTCATACCTTCAGGACGTTGAGCCACCAGTGAAGAGTTACTTAAGACTAAAGACGTTCTGTTACTTAAGTCGTTTTGGCACAGAGCGCTCGTCGAATACAACATGCCTATTTACGCTCATGAACTATAAAGTGGACGGACGCCATTGTCGCGGGGTCGGTACGGCCAGGGGATAGCTCCCCCAACTTCAGAAAAAAGCACCAACACTGCCAACGCCTCCTGATTGAGTTGATTGGTGCAGCTGTAACAAGCGCAGCGACAAAAACCCTGCTTGTGTACCCGCTTGTTATAAATCTTTCGAGCTTTGTTAACAGGGGGTTTCCAAATCTCCGTGAGGGACCCTTAAAGCTGCTATCGAGGCGGGCAGCTGAGTCTTTCGCGGGACGGATCACTTCGAGCAATTGTGGATTACTCTTGGATTTTGTTGTGCTGAAAAGGAAAGGGAAAAGCAGGTGGCAGTGTGAAAAGGATTTAGATATTTTCACACTCAGACATATTGGAATAGATAAAGAACAAAATGTGAACTGAAAAACTATATGTTCTTATGCATGCTACATGTAGCATTTCGTGTTGGCATCAGCTCGTATGTAATGATACGATGTGCTTAAGATGGGAAATCTGTTGACCGTACTGGGTTACCTTCAGGTCAATGTGATGTTTTTTTTTAGCTGACTGGGTTTGTGGGGCAAGGTCCAAATTGGGGATCAAATTTCTTCGCATCCTGCAACTGTTCTTAACACTGAGCTCCCTGACCCCGGGCCCGTTTTTTCGCAGATGTCAAGTTCACCGAACTCAGGAGCATCATCGAGTTCATGTACAAGGGCGAGGTCGAGGTCGAGAAGAATGATCTGGACTCGCTCTTCTCGACCGCCGAGGGCCTGATGATCAGAGGTGAGCAGGTCGGATGTCAGAGGTGGCACAACCTACCTACCAGGGAGTACCTACAAAGGGTACCAACCTACAAGCCTTGGGACCTGCTGAAGGAGTCATTCTGGGATAATTCAGAACGTTTCTCTGTGTAGTTATGCTGTTTGGATAGTAAATGAAAATTAAAAACTTAAGTTGAATGCCGTATTTGCTCATTCTAAAAACTGTGTAGCAGCCTCGAAATGCTCCACTTATCAAGTGATACCATTCTTTTTAGAAAAGTTTTTCTTTACGCTGCAACCATCATGCAAATTTTCTGCCTTAGCACGGGCCTATTGGGCGGCGTGCACCGCCTGATAGTGCTTACCCCATGCCAACATTCCTGTCTATAGCCTAACAGCCGAAGACGCATCCCAAAAGTGCCAACATTCCAGGCATTCGGATTCACTGTCCCTGGAAAAACCAATTGGCTGCAACGTTTTGCTTTTTTGGAGGAGAGATAAAATAAGAACACATTTCTGGTAGCCTCAGTTGCTCAACGTTGGGGAAAGCTTAGTCCTGAAATGGAGTTGAGGTACCCAACCGTTCACTGTTAAACGCGTCTTAAACTGCAATTTCGTGTCGAATTGAGAGTGACATTGTCACTGGCGTGGGTGGCAGGTAGGCCGGTACACGTGTAGCAAAGGTCAAACCACCGTTCACTGAAATTGGTATGAATGTAACATTTTAGCGTTGCGAGACGACTATTTCCGCGGTGCCGCTATACCAACGGACCTCTACGGTCTTCAGCCACGGTTACCAATGCAGTCTGTAAGCGACAGCTATCCATATCGCGTGCAAAAACAGGTAAAATTGCACTGCATGCCGCTTTCCACAGTTGCAATATTTCATGGATTATCTGTATCATAATGTTGCTCGTTATTTTGGCGTCGAGCAGACCAGCACACGCGCATGCATGCAACATATATGCAGCACGCATACAACGCCAACAGATGGGCCAGCCAAATGCTGCGGCGTCTTATCTGGCAAGTATCTTCTCTAGGACACAACCTTTTAGTCGGTTGGGCAGCTCCTTGCGAAAATGTTTCAACTGAACGAGTTAAGATACGAATGTGACTTTGAATGTCTCATTTCTAAAATGTTCAACATCTGGCAGCGCATGCTGCCAGACTGACACAAAGTCCGTTAAAGGTCACGTCGCTTACTTCTGGTGACCTTCGTCTGGTGACCTTCGCTCGGTCACACGCAGTCTTTACAAGTCTTCTCGTGGTGGACCCACCAGCAGATGTGATATTCCCGAGGGAAGCAGGGCCTTCCCGAGCCTGCAGTCTTGTTCGCTGTTCAGGTGGAGCTGGCGCCGAGCTAATATAAACTCACTGGGAGCTGGCAGGGCCCAACTTCTGAATTAAATAGCGCGGAGTGGTACCAATTCTGATATTTGATTGTTTCATTGCTTGCTGGTTGAAACGCTCCGGAGTACACCTCGGCGCAATCCATAGCTGACACTTCGCGGTCGAGGATGATGCGTTGACCCTTATCTTGAAGACAACGAATGCGCGCAACTTCCCAATCCTAAGCCCACTGTCAAATGCGCGCACTGTGTGCCGAGAATGGGGCCCAGCGATACTCTGTTGCCGGTTTACTGCTAACCGCATGTCTAATCCGAGTTCACCAACAAATAGCAAATGGTCCCCACTTTTCATTCACAATTTGTAGTCCCAGGAGTTTGACCTTCACCCCACTCCCTGACCTGCAAGCCACAAGTTACCCATTCGTTCTAGCCCACGCACCACCCCGCACCAGACAGAAAGCTTTCCAGAAACTGCAATACCCCCCCCCCCCCCCAGCTCGTCGCCCGCGGAGCCCTCTGCGACCTCCATGTGCCCCCGTGGACCTCCATGTTTCCCTCAGTCTCCGCGTGCCCCGCTGACCTCGGTGTTCCCCGCTGACCTCGGTGTTCCTCCGCTGACCTCCGTGTGCCCGCAGGGCTGACCGGGTCACGACCCGCCATGGGCGGCATCACGCCGCGCCAGCCGGCGCCCCCGGACGACCCCGTCCACCGAAAACGCCCAAAACCAGAGCCGTTCGAGGGGGGGCGCTGAGGGCGGCGGCGAGCGGGCGCCGCCCCCTGCTGACGGCGCCCCCACCGCCCAGGCGCCCTTCAGCAACGGCGACGACAGTTCTGTGGTCAGTTCGGCTGCCGTGGCTGCGCTCTGGGGGGCGGGGCTGACTTAGACTGGGGGCGGGGCGGAGCGACTTAGACTGGCGAATGTGGGCTCTGGTTAGGCTTTTTCGAACGCGTTGGAACGCGAGTAGCTGAGCGGTTTCGAACACGTTTCGGACGCCCAGCGAAAAGGAGGAAAAACTGTGGATAAAGTCAAAAGCGCTCCTAGACATGGACGTTTCCTCGTGCGAGTAAAGGTGAAGAATCATCACCCCCTTCGCTGTTGTGTTTTATCCTTCATTTTAGACCGAACATAGCTAATTGAGCCCAAGTTTACACTATAACACTCAGTTGCAAGCTGTCAGCCGACGTTGAGCGTTGTCACCAGAGGTCCAAATGTTGCAGAGATGCCTAGCAAAGGATTCATTAAGAAAATACAGTGGCGTTCTTTAGTATATTTGGTGTATTTTGAACTAAGTCTAGTCGTAAATCAACGTGTAATGAGCTGTCCTGTTGATTTGTTACATGATGTTTGGTAAGCAAACAGTCTGTGAAATGTGAATCAACCAATATGCTGTTAGCGAGATCTCATGGGATAACTCCCGTCATGGCCCGTGAAGGTCGATGCGGTGCGCGTGCGTAACCTGCTGTCTACTGCTACCCCTGACCCTAACACCATGCACCCAACCTGTGTCGGACCCGAGGTCATAACATTGACCCAACCTGACCTGAGGCCATCCCGCAGATAAAGCGGCCCAAGCTGGAGCCTGAGTCGGGCGAGGAGAACTCCACAGACGGCATCGAGTCGGTGAGTGTTACGATTCGATCGGTGACCATCCGAACCGATCTCTGCCTGATTGGCTCGATCTGAGCGACTCAATGGTACACTTTCTCAGAGACGCGGCCGCTCGATCTGAACAGTGCAATGACTCCACCTGAGCGACTCGCCGACTCGATATCAGTGACTCGATATCGGTCGGCCCAGTCCGAGGGACTGAGGAACCACACACGTAAAATAGCCACCTCGTGCAAAAGTGCACCATGCAAGTCCGTGGTCGGTGATGTAGGACATCTACAGCTCACAGAAGGAAACAGCCGCAGAGGTGTGTAGCAGTAGACGCATCCTGGCCCGTCCTGACACTGACATGAAAACACGCGGTGCTCCAAGACATCGATGTCTGCGTCGTGGCTAACGCAACCGTCTTCATCCGTGTGTCCGGAATTTCCGCGAATGGATCGATAGATCGATGACTCAACAGCCAGCAGAGCAATAGATTAACTCAGAGGATCTGTGGATAGACGAGGGAGAGCGTTCGGCTCAGGACATCCGCCGATGTAAGATCAGGACATACGATGTAAGATCAGGACATCCGCCGATGTGGTCAGAAGTCCGAGGCGGCGGTCACACAATTTTCGGGTTTGGAAATCGATCGGGAGCAACAAATTAGATCCGCAGACCGCACTTACGGCTGGTGTGGACCTAACTCATGGTATGGGGGGGGGGGGGGGTTCAGCTGAAGTGGGAGCTGCTCATGTAGTTGCCGGAGATGAAGTCGGGGCTTTCGTTTTCACTCCATGTTGAAGGCTGAGCGAAGTGAAGCGCGTTACCAGCCTTTCGGATAAGGCTGGCATGGCATGTCATGTAGCCAAGCCCGCGGTCTCCTGTGATGGAAGAGCCAGAGCTAGTATGTTATTTCCCGTAGCTTTGTTTCCCTTTGTTTCTGGCAGGGTCCAAACGCGCGTTTTTGGCTGCGCTGGTAGACACCGGGCGAAAACATTTCCATTCCGATAAAACCACCACTCGGGTTGCAAACCCTTCTGAACATCTTTGCCACCTTCTGGTTGCAGCTGTTCGGTTTCGAGCTTGGCTGCACGTGAAGTGACTCGCCGGACGGCTCCGGATTGACGGACTTTGACGCTGCTGCGGAGGATGGAGAACCGTGCTATTGCTGCGTGAAACGCCGTTCGCCTTATCAAGGCACGCGCATGCCTCGGACGTATGTACTGCGTTTACCCGCCTTTTGCTTGGGTGGGAAAACGTAGCCAGTTAAGAGCAATGTTTCAAGTTTGTAGCCAGTCTCGCGCTCGGCTCCAGGCTGACTTCGCGGACTGATTTTCGAGGACGGACTGATGGACTGACGAGACTGATTTCGAGATTTCTTCGCCCCAGTTTGTAGACAATCCTTCATTAAACAATGCGTGAACATCGTGTGGCAAGACTGTCGTAGATGGATGTACATGCCATTCACGCCAGAAAGTCCGTCGCCTACGAAACTGGGGACCCTCATCGCGCTGCCCGGCTAGCTTGCGGTGGGTAAGCGGGATGCGGGAGGGGAGGGGGCGGGCCACGGAACCATTACATCATCGACCGCAAGTCCGATTTAACTGGACCATGTTTGTCTCAGGAAGACGTAGAAATGGATGCACCCGATGGGTTCAACAATATCTACAACTTAGATATGGTCGCTTCTCTTCGTCCTGTGTCCCTTCTACTGTTCCGTTCCTCTGTAGCAATATTCGCTGTGATGTCCGTGTGGTCCCTTTACTCCCGTCGTCCTTATCCATCCGCTGAGAGGCTCACGAACCCCAAAATATGTGAATGGACCAAACCCCTTTTTCACGGGCTTTCCCTCCATGAAAACGTAAGATGCGTGTTTTTCCATGAATGTGGATGGGCCACGTGATTCATTCGAGCGCTAGTAAGCTAGAGAGAAAAAAACCTCCACGCATCCCTCCTTAAAAACCGGGCGCACCCTCATTTTCTG
>NW_023596033.1:0-35109 GCF_011947565.3 Pollicipes pollicipes
AATCGAGCTCTTGATCTTCGGCTTCGAGAGACCAAAAAAATGACACTCGGGACCCATGGGACTCCTCGGAGTCAAGCGGTAGGATGGGGGAGTCGTGCATAATTTGGTTCCCCGCCAAAATAAAGCTTTAAGGGCCATTCTAAAGGGCACTGGAATTTTGCATCATATCAAAAAAATATTGGGCTGATTGTGGCATTCCAAGCTAAATTGGGTGCTCCTAAAACAAATGTTCTGACGCTTCGCAATCAAGGTTCTTGATGTCTTTCACCAGAGGAGCCGAGCCAGGATTTCGTCGGAGTGTATGGCAGGAAAGTTGTGGGCCCCTATTTCGGTGCCCCTTGAAACGATAATTTTGGACCACCTTCAATTGTTCTTTCAATGTCCACTTGCATTTGGTGTCCCAAGGAAATAAACGCAGTGGTGGTCCGAAAGCAAAGTGTTCCTTGGCCGACTGCAGGATTTCGTAATGAAGTGGCACGGGCATTGCGATGACGTGTCGTAAAGCTCCAATGACCACGGAGGCTGCTGGTGCCCGTTTCGCTGAATAGGGTGCCCCTTCTCTGAACGGTCCGATTCAAAATTTTCAAAGTGAAAGCCACACCGGCTGTGATGCCGCTGGACTTTGGTGCACTTTTAAAATTATCATTTTGCATTTTATAAATGGCCCACTTCTATTTAGTACACTTTGAAGCACCCTTGGGCAAGGGTCTGATCCAGGATTTTATCAGGGCGGAACGCTCAACATAGTTATGCCCATGGAATTCATGGCTCTTTCAGAAAAAAAAAATAGTCAGGACCCTTTCTGGTACTCTCTGCAATTGGGTGCATCTTGAAAATGAAGGTTATGTTGCTCCGAAATAAAGGATTTGGTGCTTCCTGGCCGAGTGGGCCGACGCAGGGTTTCGTCAAGGGCACGGGCACACCAAGGGCACACCGTGGTGTCCTTGCAATTTAGTGTCTCATAAAAATATGGGTTACGTGACTCCGAAATGAAGACATTATTCCCCCTTTGTGATGAGATGCCGTGCCTCTTCGGGGCATCAAAACCTCCTTGGGCTCAAAGCGGAGGGGAATGAGCCCATGGTCCCTCCCCCTGGATCCGTCCTTGCTTTGTGGTGGCCCAGAAAATGTGTGGCTGTTGAAAATAACAGCTATAATGCTCGGTAATGAAGTTTTTTGCTGCTTCCTCGCGGGACAGGCAGATCCATAATTTTGCAAGGGTAAAAGGCACAGGTATTGTGGCGCCCGCGGATTTTGAACCATGTTTAAAACCAAAGCTTTGGGAAATGTGAATTACACACTTAGATAAGGGGTCTCTTTGGTGCCCCCTAACCCGGGGGGCCAATTCCGAATTTCGTTAGGATGAACATTTCCGACATTGCTGCATCCCTCAAGTTGGATGCCCTGGAAAAAAAGGTTTGGGGTCGGTTACGGTGTCACCGGATTTCGGAAGCCATCGAAAAAAATGCGAACATTGGTGGTCCAATTTTGGGGCATTTTGAAAATAAGGATTATATGGATCCGAAATGAGGATTTCGCTGCCCATTCATGACATTTTGTTGCCCCCTCGCCCCAAGGAACAGGGGCACAGACCCATTTCCCCACCTCCACCCGCTCTGATCGCTGTTGGTCAAGGTCATTTCACCAGACGCGCCTCATCGCCTCAAGCACAGCTTATTATTTTTCTCTAATTTGTCATTTCGGTTCCATGCGTAAGCCCCATTATGTCACTTCTTGGGCGTGGAATCTGAGCATATGCCGTATTGTGTTTTACGACTGGCAAAAGCCCAATTCTATGTGCGTAACAAGTGTTGTTTTCTACATGCTCTGTAGCTGGCGTCTCCTTGTCTCGAGACATGTGTGTACATGGGTCATGCCGCCTCTAAATTCTCCCCATCCGGGCTCTAAGCGCATCCTTCAAGTCAACAGGTACTCAGTAGCGGCTCAGGTACGCACGCGAACAGGTAAGCACGCTGTGTTGCTACGTAGGGTCCGCTGCTAGCCGCCTATTGCGTACTTCATTGCGCCTCCCGTTTCAAGAACATTTGCAATAAGCATCGCTCAAAGTGCTCTCCGCTGCCCTTGCCCCGAGCACACGGTGCACCTTCTTCCATTAGCAAAGACTTAGTAAAACAGTGAAACGAGTTGCACTTTTGCGAAAAAACTTTTGCCATCACATCGAATATATAGATTATATATATATATATATATATATATATATATATATATATATATACCTGCATATATACATAAATATATCTCTGTATCGTGGGTTTATTTCCCTTGGCCTTGTGCGAAGTCGGGTTCACTGCAGTCTGACATTACGCGGTTATGGCCATCAGTTGCCTTGGCCGATCATCTGATTGTTCGCGCCATTCGTCCGCGCCAGCCTGCCTGTTGTCAAGCGCATGAAGTTCGGCGCGTGGATGAAATGTTCTAATGACATTCACAATTGGTTGGACGGGGACATTTGCCGCTTTGAATTTCTCAAATGCGTAGTCGTCCAGCCCCGAACCCCAGCCAGATCACGACTTGTCGCGTGGGAGTGAGTTTTCGGAGGCAGGCTCAGTGTGAGATAAGACAAGGAGCAAGTAAATACGGAAGGAAGCAGACATTCTTGCATCACATGGTTGCGATTATCAACAAAATAAGGATCATCTTTTTACGAAAGACCATTGCCGATATCCAATGCAGCAAAAAGATAACGTGTAAGAACGCGAGGGTAAGTATCTACATATGCGTACGACATAACATACCGGAAGGAAATCACGACCAACCACATATTTCTAAGCATTAGGCGATAGGAATTCATACATCCGCACTTTAATTCTGGGCTACACATATCTACCGTTGTCTAGCGACGTTCACAGCTCGGCAAGATATTACGGAGACCAGAAAAACGGGAAAGAAACACAAATGCCACAGTATGCTGTTATCTTAACCGAGACCTGCATTAGAGAAACCCTGCCTCCGCCTGAAATGGCGGAAAAAATCAAATTACATTGCAGAACCTGCCGCCACCCTACTGCCCTGCTCGCCACGTATCCGCTAAATGCCGAGAATAGCATGATGCTCTGACATTTGTCTCGGTGCTTCTGCATGCGATCGGCTTGTTTATCGCCTAACGCCTACACTATCGCATCTCCCGTTTCAAGAGCATCTGTGTCATTGCCCCACACACTGGGTTTGCCATAAGTGCACAGTGTGCTTCTACATCCATTATCAAAGACTTAACGAGACAATGAAAGGAGCTGAACATATTTAAAGCTATTATGACCATATCCAAATTACATACCCGTATCTTTGTCATATTTCACGCGGTCATATGCGTTCACTGCAGTCCGTCATGCACGGTAACAGCGATCAGTTGCCTTGCTCGATCATCTTATCGTTCGCGTCATTTTCATTCGCGCCAACCTGCCTGCCGCCAAGCAGGTGCGAATAGTCTGGCGCGTCGATGAAGATGTTCCAGCCGCTCGGACGGGAAAAGTTTCGCGAGCATCGGAACCTTTTGGCGCCAGACCACGGAAAGAGCACAACTTGTTGCGAGGGACTTGGTCTTTTGGGCTGGGGTCAGCGTGAGGTGGAGCTAGGAGCAAGCAAATATGCAAGAAAGCAAGGATTGTTTTTTTTCCTGTTTTGCCCGCTATGGCTTCAGTTATTAGCAAAATGAGAAATACGTTTTACGAAAAATCGCTGCCGATACCAAACGCAGCAATAACATGACGTTCAACCCACGCCATGGTAGGGAGCGACTATGGCACGTGTTTTGGTACCAAAACGTGTTCCTAGATTTTCTGGTTTCGGAGCAGCGGCAGTTTGTGAAAAGCACTCCACGGCGATCTATGGCTGGCTCGGGCGGCGTCGGCAAAGGAATTTCAGTGCAGAATGTGCTCAGAATTGAACAAAACACACGCCAGTTCAAGTTTGGTGCCGCCACAAGGCATGGTCTTATAAACAAAATGTAAGGCTACAAAGTGTGGTTTTCTGGAAAATGCAACCTTTGACCTGTCAACAACATAAAAATAGTACCAATCGTGAGATCTTGTTCAGAGCAATATACTGGTGTTTTCCGCAACCTCCATCTTTATAAGCTTGGAAACGCCGGGGAGGGGTCACATCAACTCCCTCTCCCCCTTTCAGTCCGAGCTATGCAAAACGGCGAATCAGGGCGATGGCTAAGACATACAGCGCGCATAGGTAGTTAAACATACGTACAACGCACTTGCAGAATAGATATTATTACTAGCCACATATTTCCTGAGCGTACCAATTCATGAATCCACACTTTTGCACTCCGATCTGTGGGTGCCAAAGCTCTCCTGTTATATCACTCCGGTCATAACTCGGCTAGATATTCCGGAGCCTAGAGAATCTTTACAAGAAACAGGAAATTGCACGATATGCCGTCGTCTTAACCGAAACAGACATCTAAATAACTTGCCACCGTCAATCACGAAAAAATGTATAATGCATGTATACATTTGGCGTGGCAGTGTTTTTGAGACATAATTAGTTTTGAATGTGCATTCGCATTGCCCTGCCATGAGGCTCCGGTTAGTAAACGTGGACACGCACTGAAGCTGATTTTCAATAACAAATCCGATCGAGTTAACCCACAATGACACTTTGTCCTGGTCCATTCTCCACCATTGCTTGGTGCGAAATCTAATGCACGATATAGCGGCGTGCCCATTGATTAGCAAAATGCAACTAAATATATTATATATATATATATATATATAAACAAAATACGCGAAGCAGATTGTTCGTTAGACGTGTATTGCTAAAGTTCACAGCGGTCCTAGCATAGGCGACCTTTTTGTATGTTTTCTGGATAAATTTGATGACAAACTTTGCTTCTTCTCGTTGGTCGCTGAAGATGACACCACAGGCCATGATACAAACAAATATAGATTGTCATATTGCATGACTTGGTATTGGTCATATTTTTCAATGTTCCATCCTTCATTGGACATTTTCTGGAATTACTTTTAGACAAAGTCGATATGGTAGGACGCTCTTGTTCAGGCCCTCTATGTTCACTTACACGCTCGGCTTAACATCTTTGCATTTTCTCGTAGGGGCCTACGCTGCTGTTGGTACTATCTGCGTACATGCCTGGGCGCTTTTGAGCAATCAGATTTTTCTCCGAGGATACGTCCTATTCGAAAGGCTTTATATGCTTTTTTCGGGACACCCATGTGCCAGCGTACACTTATCTGCTCAAGTACCATCACATTGGCGTCGGGTTCTTTCCACTTAATTGGAGAGCCCTGTGTTGTTCCTGTGCTCATACAAGGCACGTACCGAGCCGCGCAACACTCAGAGGTCCTCTTCTTTTAACTATGGCTTTTTACGTTTACTCTCATTTGCGTGGAGCCCTTCACTCTTACCGGGGGCTGTTATTTTAACCTGCCTTTAACCTGCCCGGGCACTCTTGGCACACACACCGGGGCATTATTATTTTTTAACTAATAATTTATAAAAAAACATACATTTCATAGAAAATATAGCCTTTCCGTTTTGGATTAAAGTATCTCTTTTTTGTTCAAATGATTTGCCCGGGGGCATTGATTTATTACATTGGTCTTCGGTAACTTTCCTTTGTTCAGGGAACTATGTACTCTTGGGGGGCTGGGGTTCTACATGCTAGCCTGCCGGGGCACTATCATCGTTCAGGGGCCCACCACGTTATTCTTGGGTTCTTCTTGCTTGCCTTGAGGACCTTTTACTTGTTAACGGAAGCCTCTTTGTTGCCTTCACGCGGCACCCACGATCGCCCAGGCTCCGTCCTCACTGGCCTTGGTGCCTTAGCCTGAGAGCAGCAGACATATATGTGCCGATTTATTTCGATGTGCAATCGTCAAAAGCAATTTTACGGGTCACCGACGTCCTTCGTGTCTTTTCCCTTGCCTGTTGATGCGTGGCATCATACTTGTGTGTCAAGTTCTTAACACATTTTGAAATCTAGGATATTTTGCACTCCATTATAACAAAGGAAAAACTCTGCATTAGTCATCAGCCATCAGCTGATCACATCGACCAGCAGGCTAGCGGAAAGCAAGCTAAAACCAAATTCGTGTTTATTTTGATGACATTTAGCAGCGAACCTCAATAAGTCTAGCTTTACTTCAATTTTAATTTCAGCTTTGTAACTAAAGTAATCTGAGTAACTTTTGGTAATTTAGCTTGTTTTTTCCGAGCTACTTGGCCTAAAATGACAAGATTTACCACGATCTGGCGAGAATGAATAAGCTGCATGCATGCGCATACGTAGCACGCCTAGCTTTCTGGGCTGCTCAAGATGGGTAATATAACAAGATCGATAGGTAACAAGATGGATGATATATATATATATATATATATATATATATATATATATATATATATGTGTGTGTGTGTGTGTGTGTGTGTGTGTGTGTGTGTGTGTGTGTGTGTGTGTGCGTGTGTGTGTGTGTGTTGTGGGCTACTTATTTTGAAACGTAATGGCCGGAATATGAGCACTTTTGGAGGAACCCCAAACACCAGGCGACCTCACAATGTTGTGTGCCTGCCCCCGTTGAAGAAATCCTGGACCCGCTCCTGTCCAGGGCTGTTTTTTCCCGCATATCCAGCGACCAGTCCGCTACCGGGTGGGTGAAGCTTCAAGTGTTCTGGGCCTCATGTTTAGAAACGAGGAGGGGATGGTCAGCCAAATCGAAAAGCTGCCGGGCTAGTAAACGGCGCCCATGTGGTCCACAAATACACCTTGGTCTGCTACTCTCGGCTGCAAACTTCTCGTCCAGGAGGGGGAACCATCAAAACGTCCAGGATCGCAGCCCCCAGTGTTCACATCGCCCAGGATCGCAGCATACAACGTTCATAACGTCCAGAATGCATCCCATTCCCTGCCCATTGGGGGCGTTCCTAAGGTCCAGGGACGTAACGTCCAGAGTCGCAAAGTGCAAAGTCGCAAGGCCAGTGTTCAAAACGTCCAGTATCCGTGGCAACCAGGCTAGTTTGGATTTCTGCCGCTAGATAACACTACAGAAGCATCTTTGAGTTTTGCTGCTATTTCCATCTTTTGTAAACGGATGCCACACTCGACTTGGCATTCCACTGATGATCACGTGATGCGTACAGTCAAGCACGTTTACTACAAATTACCTAGACGCCTGGTGACCGTGTCCGGCTGGGCGCGGCCGCGCCCCGGGGCTCACCGGCGGACTGGGTGCACACGCGCCGGGCGGCGGCGCGGCCGGAGACATGGCGGGCGGCGCGGGCTCGGCAAGGACCGCTGCGCCCGCGGAGTAAGCGGGCTCTCCCGCCCCGCTGCTGCTGCCAGGGCCCGAAATGGCCGGGTACACTAGGTACACCTGTGAACAACATAAAAAATTATACCAATCGTGAGATCGTGTTCACAACAATATACTGCCATCCTCGGCTAAGCTCTATCTTTATAAGCTTGGAAACGGCGGAGGGGCGGGGGGGGGGGGGGTACATCAACCTCCTCTCACCGTATCAGTCCGAGTTATGCAAAGCGGCGAATCAGGGCGATGGTTCAGACATACAACGAGCGTAGGTACTTAAACATGCGTACAACGCACATGCAGAAGGGATATTACTACCAACCGCATGTGTCTTGAGCGTAACAATACATGAAGCCTTTCTGAATGCACTCCGATCTGTGGGTGCCAAAGCTCTCCCGTTGTATCACTCCGGTCTTAACTCGGTCAGATATTCCGAAGGCTAGAAATTTTTCTTCATAATATTTACAATGTTCACAAGAAAGAGAAAATTGCGCGACATGCTGTCATTTTCACCGAGAAATGCATCTGAATAACATGTCGCCGTCAATCACGAAAGCATGTATGACGCATGTGTGCATTTGACGTGGCAGTGTTTTGAGACATAATTATTTTTAAATGTGTATTCGCGTTACCCTGCCATGAGACTGTCGTTTGTGAACGGGGACACGCACTGAAGTTAATTTTTGATCATTAATCCGATCGACTTAACCTACAATGACCCTTTGTCTTGGTCGATTCGGGCCACTACCTGGTGCGAAAACTGATGCATGACTTAACCGCATGCCGATTAAATATTTAGATGCGCTTTCATATATATATATATATATATATATATATATATATATATATATATATAAACATACGCAAAGCAGATTAATCTTTACACATGTTTTATTTAACATCACAGCGGTCTTAGCATTCATAAACTGGGGATGCTGTGATATTATCATGGGATTAAGTCGCATGGCACCGACGCTATGGCGACGTGAAAACGCTGTTTTTTTGCGGGCTGGTTTAAACATGAATATTTCCGCAAGCTGATTGTTTTTGTCGTTGTTTTTTTTTTTACCAACCACACTGAATGAAACATTTTCAGCTGGGAAATGGCGTTGGTTTGCACCAGAGCCACAAAATTGTTGTTGAAATGCGCTTCCAGCGTGGACACGACAGACAGATGTGGTTACCCATTCACCAGTGATTTATCCCGAACAGCTTTAGACAGAAGTGCTTAGGAACAGTCTGCATAAAAGAATACAACATGCAACAACAACAACATTGGATGGAAATGAGATACGGCGGGCCAAACGAGCTCGCAGTACCCAGGGACGAGCATTGAGAAGTTTGAATGCACATCCTGTAGCCTTAGGGAACGTGCTATCAGGGCGGATGCAAGGTTGGCCTGCCCTTATGGGACAGTGAGTGGTGAGCCCCAGGGGCCTTAAATTCAGTACGTGCCATGCAAGCTCGAGATAGCGGAATTTCCCTGTAAAACGGGCCGATTTCTGGCAAGTTTTGCCATATCTGCCAGTCAAAAAGTCGAACCCCACATCTCAGCTCCCAAATAGTCTAACAGATTAGAGAGGGAGGAATCGCCGAGAGGCGCAGGAGATATCGTTATCTGTGCTCCTTTTTTTAAAATATAAACCATCCATCATTATAGATTTGCATGTTAGGGAACACCCAGGAAAGTCAGAGCATAGCAACAGCGAACCTTTTGGCACCTGCCCTCCTCACATAATCTTATTTTCAAATTGCACTTCACACAGGTACTGCAGTACGAATGTATGCGCGATCATTGCCCATTAATATAACGTTAACATTACATGTGATATTAATTTATTAACAAATAAATATTCCTTCTACAAAAACGCATTACATCAAGATATTCAAGCGCGTTGGCCTAGACGAATACGGCGTGGGTGTTGGGACTAGAAAACATGGCCTAGTAGGATTTACTTTTGGAACCAGATCCTAGTACTGAGTTGTCTTCAGAAGTGCTGAGGTTCAAAATTGCAATATCTATTCACATAACCTTCAAATAAAGATGTAGAGTTGGGTTGCCATCAAGTTCAATAGCGAAGTCTCCGTTTTTAACCCCCTGACTAGTATCTACCAAACATTTCGTAGCAGCAACCAAAAACCATACTGTGTGCTATCAAACTTAAATCATATGGTGACGTCACGTCTGTGTAGCCTTTCTCTAGTACCCCCGGTTTGGAAACTTGAAATTATCGCGCGCCTAGATAAGACAGTTGCATTAGCCTTATTCATTGGAGAAAAACCAGGAGAATAGAAATACTATGGGGTTGATATTTCGGCAGCATGCCTTCATCGAAACAATAGCCAAGGTAAATCCAAAATTGCCAGCCGATGATCCAACTCGATTATTCAGTTGTTTTTTTTTTTTAACAGCAAGCCAGAGCTACTACAGGACACCAACACTTAGGGGATTACACAAAGTGCGATTGCCAGCCATTACCACAATACAGTGCCTGTCTAAGAGTTAGAACGCGCAAACACACGTGTGCATGCAAACGAATTCAAGCAAATGGGCATCACGCTTCACGCTTCATTTAAACATGCAAGGAAGTTGAAGTAAACAGGTATCACACATCGCCCATCAATTATACATGCAATTGATTTCAATTGAGCAGGCATTTCACATCACGTATAAGGATCCCTTACAAATATTTTCCTGTCTGGGCGGTCTTGTGCTCTGTAGATGGATGTACTTTGTAGTCATCTACAGGGCAAAGGACCACCCAAACATGACAATAAGTGAATGTATTGTTATAAAAAGTCGGCGACCAAATCTTAACATACCGGGCTCATCATGACCGGTTATGCGAACGTGGTCTCTGCCTTTATGTGTGATGTGTGCTGGCTTAAAATCGTTCAGATGTGTAAGTGATGCCTGACACGTGATAAGTGATGTCTGTGCAGCTGAGATCGTTTGCAAATATAATTGATGGGCGTTGTGTGAATCCTGTCTGCTTTAACTTGCTTGCATGTGTGGATAAAGCGTGATGCCTGATGCCCATTTGCTTGAATTCGTTTGCATGTACACTAGGGTGTGTCTTCAAGGGGGTTAATCTCTTGGAATCAGCTGAGACAAAGTTTTTCCTTGGCACACGGATTTATGGTAAATTTTCAGGTCTGTCGCACCGCACCAATGTTGATATTCGTGAAGCGAGAGCAGTTTTTTTTTTGATAGGGCAAGAAAACCGCATTCGATACTGGCGCCACCTATTTTACGCACTGGGACCATCCTCCAACAAGTCTCAAAGCTGCCACTTTTCACACTACTGTCACTTGGTGGATTAAGTATGAAATAGATATCATAAAGTGCACTGGCAAAACATTGTCAAACAGCTTTTAAGTTGACTTATCAGTAAAGAACACTAATTTCGGTAAAACCCAAAGCTGCGCTGTTATGAGAATGGTCCAGCAGACTGGGTTAGGTTCAAGTCTGTTATTGTAAACGCATCATTGGGATGTTCATTTACGATTTCTGTGCTTTTGTGTGGGAGATATGGGCTTATTAGTCCAGTTTTGCCGGTACTGAAACATTTCTTTTGAACAATTGCTTCCATAAGCACGCCGAAGGCTACATGGTCGCGTACGAAACATTTTGTGATAGGCCACCCGGCTCTACTGTTTCACTACCAACTGCCGACTACCGGAAAGCCTTGAGCTACATCAGGTGGCTGAGGGAATCGAAGAGGAATCTCACTAATACCATCTTCAAGACCCGCGTCGGCAGAAATCAGGGCATTGTGGACCAACGAAGCGATCCCTGTTCGTGCTCTAAAATACGTAACAAAACTGATCGAGAGGGATTTATGTCATCCCAACAGAGCTATCAGCAAGAAATGAACAAAGAAAGGGAGTGACACAGCAACGACGCCAGCACGAAATTCAACAAGCGGCTTGACGTCGCGAGGTGCAAGTGCGAGCCTCAGTGCAGCTTTCCATGCCCAGTTGCCCTCAAAGTGTATCAGGAGGAGGTTGCAATGAAGGACCAGTGCAGGCACGGGAAGCTTACCCTGGGGTCACATGACTGGGATACGATCGTGACAAGGGAGGCCTGCGAGGTGCAGAGGATGACCAGACAACTCCAGGGACGCCGTGGCACGGACGCCAGCAAGGCGGTGTCTGCTGCTGAACCTGAGTTGCGTTCCCCGCCGACTGCCGAGCCCGCGCCGCCTGCTGAGCCAGCGCTGGCTGCTAGTGCTGATCCCGAGCCTGCTCCAGGACCAAGTGGTCTCAGCGCTGGCGAGTCAGCCGAGAGCACGGATTCTTACACGGTTCCGTACATGGTAGAAGGCGGCGACAATACCGATTGTTCGCTCCGATTGAGACCACTGTCAGTGTAGATTATAACGTCAAAGATCTGACTATCACCACTCGGGCAGTTGACAGCTACAGTTGCTCGAACCGGGTCACCGCTGCTATCATCGCCTTTCAATAAGACAGCAGAGACGGACTGGCTACCTGAAATCAAATATTGTAGATCCTAAGAAGATCTTCTGCGCAAGAGTCAGAGCGAAACAGAAGAAGGCTCGTTAAAACTTTGAGATAGTCCACGAGTCAGGTTTCACCATCCTCTTCCCTGACGACCGCGTAGGCAGCAGTTACGTGAGCCACACGGAGCCAGACAAATGCCGTCGGAAAACACGTGTTGGTCATCACTGAGCCAGGCAGCCGCTACGTGACTCATTTTACGTCCGAGTTCGGCCGCACCCTGCACTTGTTCAACGAGCTACGCTCCGTGAGCCCGCAGTGCGACGGTCACATCAATGTGCTCGGCTGCAATGGCACGGCTGTCAACACCGAAACGATAAGCGACGAGTTCCGGCTGCCTAAGCTGGCCACCGAGCCACCTGTACACTGGCTCATTTGCCAGTTGCACAAACGGCAACGCGCTGAACCTCCTCCATCTGCTGCTGAGCTTGGATGGTACGGCCACAAGATCCAATTTTTTTCTGGACTCATAAGCAAGACATGTGTCGGAGAGGTCTGGGAGAGGGACGCTGTGTATTCAATCCTAGGTCGGGGCACGTGCCAAACCTGCCGGTCAACCTGCTTCAGCAGCTGAGCACCAACCAGCGGCTGCTGCACCTTCTGGCCTCCGGCGTTCAAAACGGTTCTGTCCGAAACCTGGCAGTCCAGCAGCGAAACGGACCATCGAAGCATGTTAGGTAAATATGAAAACGTATTATCTTCGAACTTATAGCAGAATGTTTAAAATTCATCAAGTATCAATTGATATTTCATGTGCTCTCTGTTGAGCATTTACTTATTGTCATACCTTGTGCCGTAGGATACCGCATCATTTGCTGGTTGGTTCCTGCTTACTAGGATACTTGTTGATATGTATTCCGTCATATTTAAGGGCTCAGGATATCGGCATGATTACATACACTAATGAGACCCAATAACTTTTGTATGATGTAATGCTAAGTTTGTAGCGAATTGTTCAAATATATTCGCTTTTGTTTTCAGATGGTTGGCACTAGCCGCTCGTCTGCTCCTAGTTCACATCTCTACCGAGACCTCAAGCAGCGCTCTCGAGGACCTCGTCCAGTGCGTGGTCGGCCACCATGTGCCGGCATGGTCCGCCATCCGGCAAAACGGCGGCTGCGACTTTGGCTTTCGCAACTCGTTCCGGAGCATCACGCTGCTCCGCGACCTGACGCAGCACACATAGCCCACGGTGCAGCCAGTCCTCCAGCGTAACGTGTACTGGGTCAGTCGGGAACAACTGATGCTGGACATGGTGTGGGATGAGAATCGCATGGTCCGCGAACAGGCGGTTCCGATCGTCGCGCCGCTCGTGAGCAGCAAACCGAGGGTCTTCTTCAACCCAGGACCTTTGCTATCTCAGAGGTGGACTTCGAGGCCGTGAGGTACACCGAACTGGTTCCCTGGCACGGACCAGTCACACAGCCTCCACTGCGAGACCTCAGTGACTGCGAGCTGCGTAACAAAGTGCAGGCACTGCTGGCCATCTTGCCCGATCTGGTTCACACTAGCAGTGCGACGCAGCGCCGCACTGCCGAAGACATCTGCGGCTAGAGTTGGAGCTTCAGCAATATATGGAGCCCAGCTGCGAAGGTATTTCTGTTACCGTGCGATCTCTGCCAATACGCATGTTGGGTTTCCCGTCTGTTAGCGGTTGCTGTTTGGGTCGGTGCGTCGAATACACAGGCTCGGCAAGGAGCAAGATGCGCATGGGGTCACCCTACCTCCTCCCCCTCTCTACGTCCGTGATACAGGCTGCAGAACTTGCTGTATGTCTTACGCTGTGCACTAAACCATATATTTTGAGTCATATGCTATACATAGTTATGTTCGCATCACGTGAGTTGCCTTAGAGAAGTGAAAGCCTTGCGCAGAAGATCTTCTTAGGATCTACAATATTTGATTTCAGGTAGCCAGTCCGTCTCTGCTGTCTTATTGAAAGGCGATGATAGCAGCGGTGACCCGGTTCGAGCAACTGTAGCCGTCAACTGCCCGAGTGGTGATAGTCAGATCTTTGACGTTATAATCTACACTGACAGTGGTCTCAATCGGAGCGAACAATCGGTATTGTCGCCGCCTTCTACCATGTACGGAACCGTGTAAGAATCCGTGCTCTCGGCTGACTCGCCAGCGCTGAGACCACTTGGTCCTGGAGCAGGCTCGGGATCAGCACTAGCAGCCAGCGCTGGCTCAGCAGGCGGCGCGGGCTCGGCAGTCGGCGGGGAACGCAACTCAGGTTCAGCAGCAGACACCGCCTTGCTGGCGTCCGTGCCACGGCGTCCCTGGAGTTGTCTGGTCATCCTCTGCACCTCGCAGGCCTCCCTTGTCACGATCGTATCCCAGTCATGTGACCCCAGGGTAAGCTTCCCGTGCCTGCACTGGTCCTTCATTGCAACCTCCTCCTGATACACTTTGAGGGCAACTGGGCATGGAAAGCTGCACTGAGGCTCGCACTTGCACCTCGCGACGTCAAGCCGCTTGTTGAATTTCGTGCTGGCGTCGTTGCTGTGTCACTCCCTTTCTTTGTTCATTTCTTGCTGATAGCTCTGTTGGGATGACATAAATCCCTCTCGATCAGTTTTGTTACGTATTTTAGAGCACGAACAGGGATCGCTTCGTTGGTCCACAATGCCCTGATTTCTGCCGACGCGGGTCTTGAAGATGGTATTAGTGAGATTCCTCTTCGATTCCCTCAGCCACCTGATGTAGCTCAAGGCTTTCCGGTAGTCGGCAGTTGGTAGTGAAACAGTAGAGCCGGGTGGCCTATCACAAAATGTTTCGTACGCGACCATGTAGCCTTCGGCGTGCTTATGGAAGCAATTGTTCAAAAGAAATGTTTCAGTACCGGCAAAACTGGACTAATAAGCCCATATCTCCCACACAAAAGCACAGAAATCGTAAATGAACATCCCAATGATGCGTTTACAATAACAGACTTGAACCTAACCCAGTCTGCTGGACCATTCTCATAACAGCGCAGCTTTGGGTTTTACCGAAATTAGTGTTCTTTACTGATAAGTCAACTTAAAAGCTGTTTGACAATGTTTTGCCAGTGCACTTTATGATATCTATTTCATACTTAATCCACCAAGTGACAGTAGTGTGAAAAGTGGCAGCTTTGAGACTTGTTGGAGGATGGTCCCAGTGCGTAAAATAGGTGGCGCCAGTATCGAATGCGGTTTTCTTGCCCTATCAAAAAAAAAACTGCTCTCGCTTCACGAATATCAACATTGGTGCGGTGCGACAGACCTGAAAACTTACCATAAATCCGTGTGCCAAGGAAAAACTTTGTCTCAGCTGATTCCAAGAGATTAACCCCCTTGAAGACACACCCTAGTGTACATGCAAACGAATTCAAGCAAATGGGCATCAGGCATCACGCTTTATCCACACATGCAAGCAAGTTAAAGCAGACAGGATTCACACAACGCCCATCAATTATATTTGCAAACGATCTCAGCTGCACAGACATCACTTATCACGTGTCAGGCATCACTTACACATCTGAACGATTTTAAGCCAGCACACATCACACATAAAGGCAGAGACCACGTTCGCATAACCGGTCATGATGAGCCCGGTATGTTAAGATTTGGTCGCCGACTTTTTATAACAATACATTCACTTATTGTCATGTTTGGGTGGTCCTTTGCCCTGTAGATGACTACAAAGTACATCCATCTACAGAGCACAAGACCGCCCAGACAGGAAAATATTTGTAAGGGATCCTTATACGTGATGTGAAATGCCTGCTCAATTGAAATCAATTGCATGTATAATTGATGGGCGATGTGTGATACCTGTTTACTTCAACTTCCTTGCATGTTTAAATGAAGCGTGAAGCGTGATGCCCATTTGCTTGAATTCGTTTGCATGCACACGTGTGTTTGCGCGTTCTAACTCTTAGACAGGCACTGTATTGTGGTAATGGCTGGCAATCGCACTTTGTGTAATCCCCTAAGTGTTGGTGTCCTGTAGTAACTCTGGCTTGCTGTTAAAAAAAAACAACTGAATAATCGAGTAGGATCATCGGCTGGCAATTTTGGATTTACCTTGGCTATTGTTTCGATGAAGGCATGCTGCCGAAATATCAACCCCATAGTATTTCTATTCTCCTGGTTTTTCTCCAATGAATAAGGCTAATGCAACTGTCTTATCTAGGCGCGCGATAATTTCAAGTTTCCAAACCGAGGGTACTAGAGAAAGGCTACACAGACGTGACGTCACCATATGATTTAAGTTTGATAGCACACAGTATGGTTTTTGGTTGCTGCTACGAAATGTTTGGTAGATACTAGTCAGGGGGTTAAAAACGGAGACTTCGCTATTGAACTTGATGGCAACCCAACTCTACATCTTTATTTGAAGGTTATGTGAATAGATATTGCAATTTTGAACCTCAGCACTTCTGAAGACAACTCAGTACTAGGATCTGGTTCCAAAAATAAATCCTACTAGGCCATGTTTTCTAGTCCCAACACCCACGCCGTATTCGTCTAGGCCAACGCGCTTGAATATCTTGATGTAATGCGTTTTTGTAGAAGGAATATTTATTTGTTAATAAATTAATATCACATGTAATGTTAACGTTATATTAATGGGCAATGATCGCGCATACATTCGTACTGCAGTACCTGTGTGAAGTGCAATTTGAAAATAAGATTATGTGAGGAGGGCAGGTGCCAAAAGGTTCGCTGTTGCTATGCTCTGACTTTCCTGGGTGTTCCCTAACATGCAAATCTATAATGATGGATGGTTTATATTTTAAAAAAAGGAGCACAGATAACGATATCTCCTGCGCCTCTCGGCGATTCCTCCCTCTCTAATCTGTTAGACTATTTGGGAGCTGAGATGTGGGGTTCGACTTTTTGACTGGCAGATATGGCAAAACTTGCCAGAAATCGGCCCGTTTTACAGGGAAATTCCGCTATCTCGAGCTTGCATGGCACGTACTGAATTTAAGGCCCCTGGGGCTCACCACTCACTGTCCCATAAGGGCAGGCCAACCTTGCATCCGCCCTGATAGCACGTTCCCTAAGGCTACAGGATGTGCATTCAAACTTCTCAATGCTCGTCCCTGGGTACTGCGAGCTCGTTTGGCCCGCCGTATCTCATTTCCATCCAATGTTGTTGTTGTTGCATGTTGTATTCTTTTATGCAGACTGTTCCTAAGCACTTCTGTCTAAAGCTGTTCGGGATAAATCACTGGTGAATGGGTAACCACATCTGTCTGTCGTGTCCACGCTGGAAGCGCATTTCAACAACAATTTTGTGGCTCTGGTGCAAACCAACGCCATTTCCCAGCTGAAAATGTTTCATTCAGTGTGGTTGGTAAAAAAAAAAACAACGACAAAAACAATCAGCTTGCGGAAATATTCATGTTTAAACCAGCCCGCAAAAAACAGCGTTTTCACGTCGCCATAGCGTCGGTGCCATGCGACTTAATCCCATGATAATATCACGGCATCCCTAAACGGAACGCAGTAATGCGGGGTTTCTTTACAAGCGTACAACAATATCGACTTTGTCCAAAATTGTCGTTCAAAAAAATGCCCAATGAAGAATGGAACGTTGAGAACTATAAGTAATACCAGGTCATGCAATATGCCAGTCAATATCATCGTTGCATCACGAGTTGCGGTGACATCTTCAACGACGAGCGAGAAAAAGCGAAAGCTGTCATCAGATTATCCAGAAAGCATCCGAAAAGTTTATCAATGCTAAGACCGCTGTGATGTTAAACAAAACATGAAACTGAAACAATCAATGAAATCAAAAATTAAAGAGCAAAAGTAAAGAACAATCTTCTTTGCATATGTTTATTAATACATGTATATATATATATATATATATATATATATATATATATATATATATATGTCTATATATGAAAGCGCATCTAAATATTAAATCGGCATGCAGTTAGGTCATGCAACAGATTTCGCGCCAGGTAGCGATCCAGAATCCACCAAGACAAATGGGTCGTTGTAGATTAAATCGATCGGATTCATTTTCGATAATTAGCTTCAGCGCGTGTCCCCGTTCACTAACGACAGTCTCATGGCAGGGCGGTGCGAACACACCTTGTAAAATGATTAAGTCTCAAAAACACTGCCACGCCAAACGCTGACATGGATCATATATATTTTCGTGATTGACAGCGACAAGTTATTTAGATGCCTCTTTCGGTGAAAATGACGGCATATCGTGCAACTCCCTGTTTCTCGTGAAGATTTTCTAGCCTCCGGAACATCTTCCCGAATTATGACCGGAGTGACATAACGGGAGAGCTTTGGCACCCACAGATCGGAGTGCAAAAGTGTGGATTCATATAATGTTGCGCTCAGGACATATGTGGCTGGTCGTAATATCTGTTCTGCAAGTGCGTTATGCGTACGTTTAAGCACCTATGCTCGCTGTATGTCTTAACCATCACCCTGGTTCGTCGTTTTGCATAACTCCGACTGATAGGGGGAGAGGGGGTTGATGCGAACCTCCCCCCTCCCCGGCGTTTCCAAGCTTTTAAAGATGGAGGTTGCCGAGAACACCAGTACATTATTCTGAACACGATCTCATGGTTGGTACTAGTTTTCATGTTGCTGACAGGTCAAATGTCAAATTTTCTAGAAAACCGCACTTTGTAGCCTCACTCCATGTTCACGAGAACAAGCCTCGCAGTGACACGAAACTTAAACTGGCATGCGTCTTGTTCAATTCTGAATACATTCTGTGCTGCAATGCTCTCGCCGCCCGCCGCCCGAGCAAGCCATAGATCTCCGTGGAGTGCTCATCACAAACTGCCGCTGATAAGAAACCAGAAAATCTAGGAGCACGTTATCAAAACACGTGCCATAATCGCTGCCTATCATGGTGAGGTGTAAACGTCATGTTATTGCTGCGTTTGGTATCGGCAGCGATTTTTCGTGAAACGATATTTCTCATTTTGCTAATAACTGAAGCCATAGCGGGCAAAACGGGAAAAAACGATGCTTGCTTCCTTGCATATTTGCTTGCTCCTAGCTCCACCTCACGCTGACCCCAGCCCAAAAGTCCAAATCTCTCGCAACAAGTTGTGCTCTTTCCGTGGTCTGGCGCCAAAAGGTTCCGATCTCCGCGAGACTTTCCCCGCCCGGGCAACTAGAACATCTTCATTGACGCGCTCAACTGTTCGCCCGCGCTTGGCGACAAGAAGGTTGGCGCAAATGAACATAGCGCAAATGATAAGATGATTGACCAAGGCAATCGATCGTTGTCATCCCATAAGACGAACTGCAGTGAACACGTAACCCGCTGCGCATTTGCCCGCTAAGTGACTGAAGGGAATGTGACAAAGATACGGGTATGTAATATGAGTATGATCATAATGTTTTTCAATATGTTCATCTCCTTTCATCGTTTCGCTAAGTCTTTGATAATGGATATAGAAGCGCACAGTGCACCTACGGCAAACCCAGACTGGGGGCATGATACAGATGCTCTTGAAACGGGAGATGCAATAGTGTAGGCGTTAGGTGACAAGCAGCCGATCACATATAGCAACACCGATACAAATGTCAGAGCCGCATGTAATTGTCGGTATTTAGCGGATACGTGGCCAGTATGCAGTAGTGTGGCGGCAGGTTCTGCAATATAATTTGATTGTTCCGCCATTTCAGGCGGAGACAGGTTTTCTCTGGTGCATTCGGTTATGATAACAGCATGCCGTGCATTTGTGTTTCTTCTCACATTTTGTTAGTCTCCGTAATATCTTGCCTAGTTGTGAGCGGAATTATATAAAGGGAACTATGTGCAACCAGAATTAGAGTGCAAATGTGTGAATTCATATCATGTAATGTTTAGACATATGTGGTTGATGGTGATGTCCCTTCTGCTTGTTTTACGCATGTGAAAGTGCCTACTCTCGCTGTCTTCCATATTTTCTTTTTGCTGGATTAGACACCGGCAATGATGCTCTGTGAAAGATATTCCATATTTTGTTGACAACTGCAGCCATGTGATGCAAGAATGTTTGCTCACTTGTATATCCACTTGCTCGTTGTTTCATCCCACACTGGGCCCGCTTCCGAAAACCAACTCCCACGCGACAAGTCGTGATCTGTCTGGGGTTCGGTGCTGGACGACGACGGCACGTGAGAAACTCAAAGCGGGAAACGTCCCCGTCCCACCGATTATGAATGTCATTAGGACATCTTCATCCCGCGCCGAACTTCACGCGCTTGACAACAGGCTCGGTGGCGCGAACGAAAATGACGCAGACAATCAGCTGATCAGCTTAGGCAACCGATGGCCATAACCGCGTCAGAAGTCAGTGAACCAGACTTCGCATAAGGCCAAGGGAAATGCAACCACGATCCACATATATATATATATATATATATATATATATATATATATATATCATGGATGTCAAAACAATTTTTTAACATGGACCGTTCGGTGCATTGCTTTGCTGCGTTATTGGTAATGGAGGTAGGAACACCGTGTGCTAGGGGCAAGGGGAGCAGAAAGCACTTTGAACGGTACTTATTGCAAATGCTCTTGAAACGGGATGAGCGATGGAGTGTGCAACAGTCGTCTAGCACGGGGCCGTATGTAGCAACACAGCGTGCGTACCGGTTCGCGTGCGTAACTGAACCGCTGGTGGGTGCCTGCTGACTTGAAGGAAATATGCGCTTAGAGCCTGCGTGGGGAGCGCTTAGAGGCAGCGTGGCCCAGTACACATGTCTCCTGCGAAGTAGGCGCTAACTACATAGCATGTACCAAAAACACTTTTCGGAACATATCATTGGGTTTTGCAGTCATAAACATAACACAGTATTTACTCAGATCCACACCGAAGTGACATAAATGGGGCTTACGCGAGGAGCTGAATTACACATTAGGAAGAAATAACAGGCTACGCTTTGAGGGGATGAGGCGATAAGGTGGGTTTTGTCAACCGACCTCGACAATGGCGAATCCAAAGTGGTAGGGGTAGGGTTGGGATGGGGCTATGCCCCTATCCCCTTGGGGCGAGGGGGCAACAAAATACCATGGTTAGGGTGCAGCAAAATATTCATTTCGGATCGACATAACCTTTATTTTCAAAAGGCCCCAAAATTTCACGGGCACCACAAATTACCACAAATATTTATTTTTGATAGTCACTGAAATCCGGGTACACCGTAACCGGCACAAAACATTCATTCTCTAACCGCAACAAATTTCAGGGATGCAGCATTGTTGTGCCTCCCACCCTGACGAAATCCCGGATTGGCCCCTTGGGCTAGTGGCACCAAAATGGTCAGTTTGGGGCACCATGACTTTCACTTCGCGGCACCATAACATTTATTTAAAGAGCCACTCTATCTAAATGGGGGATTCAAATTTCCCAAGGCTGCGGTTTTAAACAGGGTTCAAAATCCCTGGACATCACAATGCCTATGCCTATCACCCTTACAAAATCCTCGATCTGCCTGTTCCACGAGGGAGCACCAAAAAACTTCATTACCGGGCATCTTAGCTTTTATTTTCCTGAGGCACACACTTACTGAGGCACCACAAAGCAGAGGCGGGCCCAGAGGGGAGGGGGCCATGGGGTCATTCCTCTCCCCCTTGGGCTCAAGGAGGTTTGGATGTCCTGAAGAGACACCAAATATCATCGCAAAGGGGCAACAATACCCTCATTTCGGAAACACATAACCTATACTTTTATGAGACACCAAATTGCAGGGGCACCACGACGTTCGTGCCGTGGCCTTGGTGAAACCCTGCGTCAGCCCATGCGATGAGGGAGCACAAAGTCCTTTATTTCGGGGCAGCATAACCTTTATTCTCAGGAAGCACCCAATTCCAGAGAGTACCGGGAAGGGCTCTTACCCTTTATTCTGATAGAGCCATTAATTCCAGAGGCATAACTATGTTGATCTTTCCGCTCTGATAAAATCCTGTATTGAACCCTTGGGCAAGGAGGCACAAAACCGTCCTCGCGGAGCGACGTCACCTTGGTTCCCGAGGGGCACTAAATCAAAACGGGCCGCTTACAAAGCCCAAAACCATTATTTTAAATGGACACCAAAGTCCAGCGGCATTACGATCGGTGTGCCTTTCACTTTGGAAAAATTCTAAATCGGACCGTTCAGGGAAGGGCCACCCTGTTCAGGGAAACAGGCACCAACAGCCTCCATGGTCATTGAGGCTTTACGACACGTCATCGCAACGCCCGTGTTGCCCCATTAACGAAGTCCTGCATCGGCCCATTCGGGTAAGCGACACCTTTCTTTCGGACCACCGCCGCATTTCTTTCCCTGAGACATCAAATGCGAGTGGGCGATTAAAAGAGCAATTGAAGGTCTAAAAAATCGAAGGCCTTGAAGGTCTAAAATTTCCCATTCAAATGGTACCGAAATACAGGGGCACCACAATTGTCCTGCCTTACACTGTTGAAGTCCCGGCTCGGCTCGTTCGGTGAAAAGGCAGCAAGAAACTTGATTACGGGCATCATCATATTTATTTTTATGAACCCCAACTTAAATCAAAACACCACAGTCAGCCCAAGCATTCATTTTAAGGCGATGCGAGATTCCAGGGGCATTTAAAATGGCTCCTAATGCTTTATTTTCGCGCGGAACTGATTAAAGTACGGCTCCCCCCCCCCCCCCCCCCCCCCCCACCTCTCTCTTGGGCTTTATGGGTAACATGGGTTCCGAAGACCCTCTTTTGGTCCCTTAGGACCGAAGATCAAGAGCTCGATTAAAGGGTCCGAATGACAGGCCAGAGGTCGTTTGGAGGGATCACAGCCTGAAGGCCGGACCCCAAAATGTTAGAGAAGCTCTAGCACTGATCGGAATCCCGTGCGACTATGTTTGAACCCTACTGACAATGAAAGGATTCATGAGGAAAGACAAAAGGGGGTTCTCATGCACAATGAGACAGTGAAGAGACCTGTGCCAGCCAGGGATGCCAGAACCAGACGGAGGGATCCCATCCACCATTTCAACCAGGGGCCGATAAGGCAAAGTAATGTCTCGATATCCATTATTGGGCTTTCTGTGCCAGTAGAATCTGTTTGCATCAGCGAGGGCCCCTGCGCCGATCCGTTGCTGGCAGTGAGTGCTGTCCAGTGAAGAGTCTTTTGTTGATTTCCATGCTCGCGTTTATGCTCAACTTTAAAGTGTTTAAAGTAAGATTGTTAAAGCGCTCATTTTTGAGAAATGCATTATTTTGACGTGAGTGGTAATCGCAGTCGGCTGATCTCAGCCGTGTGCAAATTTCATGCAAAAACTCTTGAGCGTTTGGCCTGCAAGTGAACCAACGCACAGACATACACACCTTGTGGCTTTAGTATAGTAGACAAGCGTTTGCGCGCTTGCTTCGCTGCGCACAATGCGAATAATTCAGAACTGTTAATTATGCCTTATTTGCAGTTTAAATCACAGTTCTAGGGGCCCTGGTTGCCGAGATATGTGGCGAAAACGTGGAAGACTCGGCCGTGGGCCGCGCGCTGTGCTGGCCTCCTCTGGTAGCTGCCGACGGCAGAGAGCGCATTTCGGCTGCGCTCTCTGCAACACAGCGGAACCTATTCCACAGGATCGGCGATTGATCGTGGGACATGGCCGGTGATTTTCCCCCTTCCATCAACTGTCAGCCTTTTGAATGATAGCAGCACGCACTGCCGTTGCATCCAACGGCATTGTATTGTATCGAACAGTGAAAAACGGTCGGAACCAGCCGAATCATTCGTCCTGGCTCGCACGCACGTGACGCTACAAACATTACCACGTGATTGTTCGATTGCCCATTAATGCACGTTACTCACGAGTACGCCCCGCGTCGTGGGTGCAGCGATTTGGCACAACACGTGCAAAAGCTGCGGAAAAGAGCAAACTCCGTCGCCCCATCGTATTAAATCCACCAATCCAGCCACCCAAGTAGAAAACGTGAGAAATTTCAATTATGGACTTTCGCGGTTTGTTGGATGCCCCTACATGCACTGGTTACCGATATATAGCGCAAGACTATGGTGCCGGTGCTGGCGGCCTCTGGCGGCTGCCGGCAGGAGAGAGCGGCGTTTCTCCCGCCCTCTCTACAACACAGGCAAACCTATTTTATAGGACCGGTGATGGATTGTGGGCCGTGACCAATGATTTTTGAGCGTTCTATCAACGTGCATCATTGCGCAACATTCACCGCGATCTGCATCGCTCACACCGGCAATGGTTCGGATTCACACCACAATGAACAATGGCATGTACTGTGAATTTATAACACGAACTGTGACACACGCGCGTGATATCGCACCGTTCGCACTGGCAATTGTTCCGAATTACACAATGGCTGCCATACATCACGTGCACTGTCAATGTCGACGCAGACGCATCAGTGTACGGTACACGTCACGTGACCGGCCGCCGCCGGCCAATGCCATCGTAGATGAGCTCCGTTCGCGTGCGGTCAACACTGTTCACGCCGGCAATCGTTCGGATTCACAGATGGAACGCGTAGTACTGCAGCGCCGTCACGCCTAGCTCGCGCTTCATCTCGAGCGACCACCCGTGCGTGCCGTGCGGATTCAGCAACACATAATGCAGCGGGTTATAACTTCGATGGCACTCGTTGATGCGCCCCAGCCCGCCATCAAACCGGTGCAGCACGATGTCGCGCACACCCTCCGGCTCGTCCGGCACAAGCACCGCCACCTCCGGTCTCGGGCAGGTTGAAGCGGCGCTCGTGCTCGCCGGGCGGTCGTCGCTGTGCGCTGATGATGATCTTGATGTCATCGGGGGCGCGCTGAAGCAGTTCCATCGCCGAGCGTAGGCATCGCACGTAGGCGTTGTACTCGTGCAGCATGTTCTGGAGCAGCCGCATGACATCCGGCCGCAAGGTGGTAAAGATGTTGGCACGCGCCTCCAGTTCCTGCTCGAAGAAGTACAGCTACAGGTACTGGGGCTGCGCGCCCTCCACCGGCAACAGGCTGCCGACACGGTGGCGCACGTTGTCATGCACCGTGAATGTCGGGTTCCGGCCCGACTAGTGCACCTCCTTGCAGTCCATGCTGGCCAGCTGGAACGCGCTGTTGTACGCCCGCATGTTGGTGACGAAGTGCCGATGGTGTGGCGATTCCGGTTCGAACAGCTGGCACAGGGCTGGAGGCGGCGGCGGGAGGAACGGCGGGGCCACCTTGCCGTCGTGGCAGCAGGCGCCGGGCGACTCCAGCGCAGCCACCAGCGCAGCGCGCCGCAGTGGGCGCGGACGACCTCCATCTGGCCTAGCTGCAGCTCGGGCGGCGCCACAAACGCAGCGTCCTAGAGTTGCCGACTTTGGGTGTAAATCAATACCCCATGAGGAGGAATTTTCATTCATTCTCCCTATATTTATTGAATTTTTCACTCCTGCCTGGCATTGTCTAATCGCACATGCCAAACCCATATTTTCCCTTCTGAGGGCTTCAGATGTCATCCGTAACCGAGCTCAATTGAAACCACCAAGCATAAACAAGGCTCCACAGAACCTGGACACCTATGGCTATGTCCTGCCCCACCTACAAACTGAATCATGTCTTTGTATGCACAGAGCTATGCACCCCAGGTAACTTCAGTACCAAGAACCCCAGCGACCCCAGACCGCCGCTTGCACATCATCAAGTTTGGCTTGTTTACAAAATGCATTACAATCGGCAGCAGTATGCCAAATATAGGTTTTGACGCATCCCCATCTTTTGTGGTCTCACCACCACACCACCAAAGCAGAGCCTGGTGCAAACACCGGCAAGGCCTGGTAGAGGATTTTACTCCACATATTTCTTCTATACCCGAAGAACTTGACCACTACTCGCATTGCTCCCGAAATGCCAGGAGTGAAGGATTCAAAAAATGTCTTTTAAATGAAATTTAAAGGATGAATATCACCATTTGAGCATTCATGTAAATATTTTAAGTAAAATGAGCTAATAGCAAACTTTTCCAAAGAATGTATTTATATTTCTGGTGTTTATAGAGTTTATAGACCAGCTCGCGTATGGTCTGGTTCTGTGCGAACCATGAAACGCGTGGTAACGGCCGATGGGGAAACTGTTTATTTATCCAAGGTCAAACAGGGGTTCATTTCATATGGTAGCCCGGGAGGGTTGATAATACAGGGGAATGTGAATGATTTTTGATTTCAACGATACATAGACACTACAATATTTATTGAACTAATTTGTTTTTTCAGCATCATATGAGTGTGATACCATGTTATTTTCCTTTGCCTTTCCCATCGTCTTTAGAGGTATCATCTGGTGCTTAAAATGTTGATCACTTTCGCTGCAAGATGTTCCTACTGCAAACTTGCGCGTCTCTACTATACACAACTGGATTAATTTGCCAGCCGCCCAAACATGTTTGATATGCACCCAAGAGTAACAATTCACAGGGAATGAAGGGGACAATTTGAAGTACGGAACTTATGTTTCTCGCCATTTTTGCCCTGTTAAATTCTCGGTTTGTCGTTTTTGGTTTCATGACGGTGCTCGATAATGATAACTCAATATACCGTACATATATATTATATATATATATATATATATATATATATATATATATATATATAATAAGTCAAAACCTTTCAAGTGTCTATCTCACCAGGCTTCCTGCCAACTCTACCCTTATGCTGCTATATAGAGCTTTAGGAAGACCTGGCGCAACTAACACAGAAGTGTTTGATGGCGAAATCTGCCCTCCGGAAATGTCTATCATGCACGCCTCTTACTTGTTTCGCATTTTAATCTTCTAGGTTTGGTGGACATGGTTGAATTTTAGGTTTGGGGGATGAGCGGCATAACAGTCTGTCAGCGAACTGTGCAAAAGGTACTGACTTTTTGTTTTGGTGGGGCAGGAAGAAATGGTGCCCTGAAAAAGCCAGTAAGTCTCCTGTGGACCAGGAATTGCTCACCTTACATGTTTTCAGCACATGATCTTTGACCAGAATTAGCCATTTTCTATCTTAATCCATCGAGTTTTGTCGTAATACAGATTATGATGTCACAAAGGCGTGCAATGGGCTTATTTTGTTCCTCATACTCTTATTTGCCCCAAATTTCTTGAAATGGTCCCTCATGGTTGCTTTAGACCAGATGTTTCCTATAGTTTGTCATGGTTTGCTGACTGGAAATGACTGTACTTAATATGTGCAACTATATTTTTAACACGTTGGATGCTGTAAGCTGCATAGCATTATAATGAGGTGAATTCAGTATTAAGTAACAAATAGTCAGACCATGCCCATGTTGAAATGTGAAGCCCAACATCTCAGACGTTTGCCATTAGAAAATGAATAACAAGCCTAAGTGAAGCCTTTGCTGCAGCTGAAAAGACAGCACCAAACTTGAATGGTTTGTCTAAAGTTTTTGTTATGTGTGTACTGTTTGAGATAGAGATTGGTTTTGTGAGCGTACCCTCATTGCCCTTGACAGAGGTCAACCATGGCAACAGAGGTGAGTTGTTAAAAGTGATTTAAAGTGCCGTGGATTTGTGTGTTTTAACTTTGTCTGGTGTCAGCAAGCATACACAAGTGAACCGCATACAATGCAAGTTGAAACCAGCCAAAATGGCTTTATCAGGTTTTTATCACAAGCACTGCTGTCACAGAGAAGTGAGTTGAGATGGTGTTCAACATATGGGATCTCTAACCTAATATGGTCATTGCGTGGCAAGAGACAATAGGAATTGTGCAGGAATCAGTGACTCACAACTGTTGCTGTGATACAAACAGGTTAGACCGAATGATATGAAGTTACGCCTCTATAGGTTAGGCATAGTTAGGCTATTTTCATGGAAATAGCATCGGTATCTTGTAGAAACAGTGACAACATGTTTGTTTTCTCTGACCCCATCTTAACAGAAGTCAGAGGTATGTGTGTGTGTGTTTGACTTGGTGATGGGCTGATGTGTAGAAGTTTAAGGCTTTTTTGTTGGAGTGCTTTATGCCTGTTGAATTTTCTGTTTTTATTTTGTTGTTGAATTCCTTTGCTTTGTGTTGTGTTAAAATACTGTGGAAGGAAAGTGCAAAGTGCAGCATCAAACGACTGGTATTACATAATCTTTGTATGCTAATTACACTGCCATGGAATTGCCATGCTTTTACGTATTCTGTATCACTTTAATGGTCTAAGATATTAAAAAACAAAACAGTTTTGTCAGGTTTATGATATTACATCAATGCCAACTTGAAACAGATGTCTTTGTTTGATGAAGTATCAGTCACTGATTCAAGCCCCATCTTTTGTAAATTGAATTTTTCACTCCCGGACAGTTTTTTGCGATGAAATTTTTCACTCCCACTCTAGTTCAAAAGCGATTCTAGCTCATTGCACAAACGTGCCTCTGGCATAGTGCAGCGCTGCCCGGCGCGCGGTGCGTTGCTGCCACACCTCCTCCGACCAGCGGTAAGGCGGGCAGCGTTCTGCGCGTTTCGCTCCTGCTGTCGGCCAGCGGCAAGGCGGGCGGTGTTCCGCGCGTTTCGCTCCTGCCGCTCCGGCGATGCCTCCTGCTGCCGGCCAGAGGCTGTACTTGCAGCGTTAGTGGAGAGCCGTCTCGTCCGTTCTGGTCCCCGACTCCGAGGCCCTCGCCTCTCTTCCTCTGCGGCATCTGCCGAGAGAGTACGAAGCCGCCTGGCTCCAGCCGCGGGCTGCGCTGGCGGCGCTGTGGCGGCATCGGCAGCGGGCGGCACCGGGGCGGTGGCGACAACTTCGGGCTGCGGACCCGTAGCCGCAACGTCAGGGTCGCGGACAGGCGCGGGCAGCGGCGGGGTCAGCAACGGTGCAGGGGCGACGGCGGCGGCGGCCCCGGCCGCCATCGCAGCGGGCTGCTTGCCGGTCACTGCATCGGTCGTCGCCTGGAGAGGACCAAATGCAGAGCTAACACATGTAATATTCATATTGAATGCGCCTATATAAATATTGGGCCTTTTCTTGACAAATCTCACACGCCGAGTATTCATCAGAAAGCAATAGCACATTTACAACAGCATGTGGTTTGTCAGCCATCGTGCTGTCAGAACGATGCCTTTCGAAAGACCGTGGCTTTGGCGGAACATTGCACGGGTTTTCGGTAGCATGGCGCCCGCACTCGAAGCAGTATATCACACCATATGCAAGATCATTGCACGCCATCGGTGCGAGTGAAAATTTACGCGAATGATATCCATAGAAATCCAATCGAATTGATCGATCACTTGTCATACTAATGATTCCTTAGCTTGTCACAGCATGTCGTTGATTGATATTGTCATTTCAATTGCTATAGGACAGGCCTTGTCTATGGGTGCACGCAGCACCACAAACCGGAGGCACAAACAGACTTATAATAAAATGCGCCACTGAAAATGCATCTGTCGCCTGCCTCGCTAGATGGCACTTGCTCGCTGTGCGGTGCACGATTTCATCAAGGATTAGCCATTGTCAACGTTGCCAGCTGTGCCTGCATCACAGTGCACGCATGTGTCTTACATGGAGCGCGTGGCAGCGGGGGGATTTATGAAATTTTCTTAACCTAAACACCTGCATTTTGGCGCTGTACAGTTGAGAGCCAATGACATTCCTAATTGGTAGGCATGTGCTTGGTTCCTAATATTGGTTCCTGCTTCAACTGGTTCTTTCGACAAACAAGATGCTGGATCCCGATTGTCACTGGTTCTTTCGACGAAACAAAAAGCTGGATCCTGGTTCCCACTGGTTCTTTTGACACACAAGACTCTGGATCCTGGTTACCGCTGGTTCTTTCGACAAAACAACATGCTGGATCCTGGTTCCCACTGGTTCTTTTGATACAACAAGACCCTGGATCCTGGTTTTCACTGGATCTTTCGACAAAGTAAAACCCTGGATATTGGTTACCACTGGTTCTTTCGACAAGACAAGACCCTGGATCTTGGTTCTCACTAGCTCTTTTAGCAACATAAGACCCTGGATCCTGATTCTCACTGGTTCTTTCGACAAACAACACTCTAGATCCTGGTTCCCAACGGATGTTTTGACAAAGCATTATGCCGTACCCTGGTTCCCATTGGTTCTTATACAATACAAAACCCTGGATCTTGGTTGCCACTGTTTCTTTCAACAACACAAGACTTGCATATTGGTTTCCACTAGTTATTTTGTAAGCACTGACTTCAGTTCCTGGTTTCCCTCGTTTTTCTGTCAATACCAGCCGCAGGTTCCCAGAAGTCCTTTGGCAAGCAACAGAGATACCAACATGCCATGAATACTAAATCCCATGTCTCACAGTTCACACTAGTTATTTTACCAACACCAGACTCATGATGTCAGAATACGAAGTACCTGACAGGCTTGGGACTTCGGAAAAATTAGCCTAAAAAGGTCACCCTGCACAACCCAAATGCTTCTCAAAACAGCAGATCAGTACATCACAGACAAGTCAAAATGAACAGCATACCCTGGCTGTGTAACAGGAATACAGTTTTTCCAGAAGCCTGAGCACAAGGCTCAGGCAGATATAAATTCATTATGTGCATAATAAAGCAGCGTCAATGTGAGACGAACTTTGGTCTGCATGTGGGCTGGGCATGTGTAAAAAATTATCGCTGAGCTTTGATGGCAACCTATGATATTGGGATGGTTTTCTGGTGTTATATATGCATTATATATATATATATATATATATATATATATATATATATATACATAGCAGATAGCCTGCGCAGATAACCAGCATTGTTCATAAACTTAATTTTATTAATTTACATTAAGAACAGGACACAATGGTGGACCTGAAAAGGTGGGGAGTGTGAGCAGCAACTGCTGTGAAGAACTCCTGTTAAGATTCTGGTTCTTGCTGGCTCTTGAACATAATTTTAGAATGGATCTTGGTTCTTGCTGAGTCCCTATATCCCATCCAAGTTAGATCTTGGTTGTTGCTGGTTCTTTCAGTTTGGTATCAGGCTGGATCCTGATTCTTGTTGGATCTTTAATCTTCATGTCAAGCTGAATCCTGGTTCTTGTTGGATCTTTTGGCTTATTCTCAAGCTGGATCTTGGTTCTTGCTGGGTCTTTTGACTTACTGTCAAGCTGGATTCCGGTTCTTGCTGGATCTTTCGACTTATTGTCAAGCTGGATTCTGGTTCTTGCTGGATCTTTCGACTTTTTGCCAGACTGGTTCCTGGGTTCTTCCTGTTTCCGGAACCAGGAACCAGTTCCCGGGAAACATCTTGGGAACCAGGCACAAGTCTGCTGATTGGTAAACACCTGGCTCATTTCACCCGGATCTTATAGACTTACCTCCAGCTCTCCCGCAACGCATTTGAAAAACAACGGCATTGCTAATCGGTGGACACCAGGCTTATTTCGTCCGCGTTTTAATAGGCAAAGGTCATGGCCATGACGGAGCCTCGTGCGGGGTTTTTCAGGCGTGCCATACCAAATGGAATCCTTATATCACACTGCGCGCTACGACACGACATTTTGGGGGTGGGGGTGGCTCAGTTGGAAAGCAACGGCATCGCTAATCGGTGAACATCAGACTTACTTCGCCCATATCTTACTTCCAGCCGACGCCGATATGCAGCTTGACTCTTGAGGCGTCTGATCCTCACCGGCTAAGGCAACACAAAACAGCACAGCGATCGTTTGCCGGTACCGACAGGACGCCGCCCGAGCCACAGCGATCGAGGTGCGCATTGTTTCACAACGGAAGCAGAAGATCAGCGTGAAGACTCCGCGGTTTTACGCAATAAGACATTACGACTCCGCTCAGGAACATTAACTTCAGCACGGACTGCAGCGAACACTTAAGACCGGAAATATCTAAATTTTCAGTACGGCTGTTCGCGTCGACTGTTGTTTTGATTATTTCAGTTGTTTTTTGTCATCTATCATCTATCATAATGTTCCGCGTTCGCGCAATGTAGGGCACAGAATTCATTGCAGATCCAGAATTGACACTTTCATTCCCGGGTCGTGGCTGCAACCCACCGCTGTCGAGATTTTAGTGCCGGATGGTATACTTGATTATAAGTTATCGAAATGATATATAATTATAAATATATCGATATGTATATAAATATATCGATATATAAATATGTCGATATGCAATTAATAATAAATGGAAATAAATTAATTAAATAATATATGAAACATATAATATTATATGGTCGGAGAGATAATGAATTACGGCAGCCAATCACGTGATCAGACGGCCGTTTTACCGTACCGTTGCGCCAATGTAAGAGGATAAAATGTCACATCGCGGCTTTGGAAGCATAAGACGTCTTAAAGTAAAGAAACATAGCCAGAATATGAACGTCGGTCTGCTGTTCTGTGCTGCTGTCATCAAGAAATGAGCCGGTGAGGATGAATATGACTTTAAATGTTGAGTAAAGTAAAGATTTTTTGGCACTAGAACATTGTTTAACCAGTACCTCATGCAAACTGAATGTCATTAACCCATCATGAAATTTTGAACTGTTAACATAAAAACAAGGGCTGAAGGTCTTTGTCTCTCATCAAACCAAACTCACGACCAAGAATAAATTGGGCGAAATCCGTGCAGGAATGTGCCTGACAAAAAAGATGGGTATGGTTCATGAGTCTCTCCCCAGATGAAAGGGGAGAATTTTCACCCCCGGGCCCAGGTGCTGGATTGTGGGCACTCGGCTGTCGCATGATAGGCATGCTGTCACAAGGGGTCATTGTTTTTTTACTTTCTCCCAAGGACATAGCTTCTATTCAGTTGGTAAGGAGGGCTTCAGTAGTGAGGAACGCGCCTCCTCACGTCCCCCACGATGTCACCGGACTTAAATTGTTAAAATAAGGTACAAAAAGATATCCTGCGAAAGGTCTGGACCTCACACACTAAGGCTTGCGTTAATGGCGGTTTTACGACACACTCAGCTGCTAAGGCTATATGGCGTCACCTGCCTCTCACACTGGCGGGGAGGGCAGGCACCGCGGGACATGACACCCCTCGCCTCTCGTCTTCCAGACGGGCAACTGAAATATTTCACGTTTGAACATATTCACGTAAGCATCAGACGTGATGAGACAATCTCACTTCTAACTGCTGTTACAATTTAAAGTGGAAAAGACTGCTCAAGACAACACAAATTATTTATTTAGTAAATGTGCTATTAGATGCGAGATTGTTTGATTACGTCATCGTACCTTGCACAGCATTCGTTGAGAGCCAACTGATGGCCGTTATGTCTAGAAATCGTGCTTGCAAATGCCAAATATCAATGACTCAACCGTAATATTTGTTGGCATTGATCACCTCCGGGCCTATCAAGTGGTTAAATCTGAACAGTTTTTATGACGTCAGAAGTGTTAAGGTGGTCTCCAAATAATCTCCCAAATTACTCCCCCACATCTTTGCGGCCTTTAAGCCCAGGAGCCAGACGGCTTTAGGTTTTAAACAGGGCATGGCCGTGAACTGTATCAACAGGTCTTCCATGTGGCTATTTCGGTTCAAAACTCCACAGAAATGTGGAACACGCCCTTTTACTAGTACACTATCGGTGCCCCATTTAAGGCTGAAAGAGAACAAAATGCATGCACAATCGAGGGGTGTGCACCATGCTACCTCTCATAACAGGTAGCCAAATATTTTATGAAGATTGAAAGGCAACCAATTCGGTATCTAGCACGTGTATAGCATTCCATTAAAAATGAACGTGCTAGACGCCATTCTTTCACGCCATATAAGTAGCATACAAGGCCAAACTTATTTCATAACGGAAGCAGGTAGCAGTAACACTGGCATACCGTGACCTGTCTTGGCCCACGAAATGTACGGCTTGCGTTACACCAGTGAAAGCAACAGAGTGAGCTGCCAGGCCGTAAAAAAGGTGTTTTTTTTTCTGTCACCGACGAAATTTAGAAGCGTCTAAATTGTTACCCGTAGCCAAATCTTTCAGAAACCATTGCAATGCAACTCTATTTGCGATAACCCACAAAAACAAAGTCAAATGAAATGAAGTCTGGGATAGCCACCAAACATTTTCGTTTCGGGAGCTCATTTGCACTAAAGTGTCATTTACTGGGCATCTAGCACTGAGTGGTTGTTGAGACCGGACTAATAAACTCATCAGATAGAGGCATAGCCGATATAACCAGCGTAGAGCGGTTGTTTCCTTTTCAGTTGAGGGGAGGGGGATTGTACCCTCTAACCAGTAATGTAGGTTCCTATCTTTAGTCAGCATGTTTATCCATTATGCTTCATTATGCATGATTTTTGTGCTCAGCCCCCCCCCAAACTGATTTTGGAACACTACAGTGTTGCTTCCAACTGTGAAAAGGAAGCGCGTCAAATCTGGGGAGAAAACTGGTTCAAGTGCATTTCATAGGCAGGCCCAGTCATTTTTTTTCTTCTTTGCACCCTCCTCTCCCTCCCTCGCTCATTTCTAGTTATTTTGAAGACCTGCGTCTCTGTAGCCCTACCTTTACCGATTAAATAGTTCTACAAGAACCTGAGACAATATCACTTTCGGTTTTGTGACGTCATCGTACAATCAGTTGGAAGCGCTGGTGACCTTCACTATCTTTGCATAATCGTTACCTGTGCGTAACTCGCCCTTCCGATCATGATGATGATGATGATGATGATGAACATGATCCTAGCTATTTGGAGCAAGAGCCATGCAATATTGGTATATTTATACCAATGTGATGATGGTAATATTACCAACAGATACAAACAACGTAGTGTAGGTTTACATCGTACCAATGTTAACTGCACCTCTCCTCACCCGCTGCACCTCGGAGTTAGCGCACTGATCAGTGGACACGGGTGATGTAAAACGCTTTTAATTATAGGCATATTGCAAAAATGAAGATGTTAGGGTTGTTCAAAAATGTTGTTAGTCATGGTATACATTGACACCTAATGTTATAAAAGAGCATTGTACATCAGTCGTCGTTTAAAGGCAGAACATATCGTGAATAACAAAACAGGTATAACCTTACCTACGCACTTAAATAATTGCCACAAGAACACCAGAGCGCTGTAAACACACAGCAACCGCGACCCCGGCGCCATTGCTACGCTATTTGTGCGTAGTCACAACATTACTGCGCCATCAAGAACCATAAAAATGACCTAACTTAGCCTAACCTAACCTAACCTAACCTAACCTAACCTAACCTAACCTAACCTACTAACCTAACCTAACCTAACTAATCTAACCTAACCTAACCTAACCTAACCCAGCCGTACCTTACATAGCACAGCCTTACCTAACCTAACCTCCCCACCCTATCCCCTTTCAACTCAGCGTCCCGTCGACGTCCAAGATCATATTCCATGTCTAATCCTACCATGTTGTA